>NW_006256486.1:5718871-5784735 GCF_000478725.1 Eutrema salsugineum
GCGGCTTGGCTCGTAGTGAAAAGCCGGATCCAACGAATCGTCGGACGGCTAGACATAATTTACGACTTTTACAAGAATTACAGCGCGACTCGGCGAGCCTCTGCCGGAAAAAGATTTGGAACGGCGGAGATCTCGGAAACCCTAGCCGGAACATAAATAAACTAGAGAGAGAAAGAAGAGAGAAGGGAGAGCTACCTTTAGTGAAAACGAGTGAGTCGGGAAATAATGAGGAAGAGTGAAGGAGCTCACCTATTTATAGAAAAACGAAGCGCGTGAATTCCGCGTGAACCTCGGGAAGCCGCCCAACAGCGCGTGGGATCCGCGGTGAATTGGTTATACCGGGCTGCGTCGTTGGCACGCGCCGAAAGATCAGGAATTTCCTCTCGGAAGACCAACAGTCAGGGTACCCAGATTAACGAAAAGGCTTGGTATTGACTCTTTCTCTCTCAAAACAACTCGTCATTAAACGAAACGGCTCGGCATTATCTATCTCTCTCGAAACGCCTCGTCGTTAAACGAAACGGCTCGGCATTATCTATCCCTCTTGAAACGCCTCGTCGTTAAACGAAACGGCTCGGCATTAACTCTTGCTCTTGAAACGCCTCGTCGTTAACAACACGGCTCGGCACGAACTTTCTCTCGAAACGCCTAGCCGTTTATTCGGCTCGGCATAACCACCATCAGATCGCTTCGCCACGGCTCATCGTTGCTAAAAACAAAATCGCTTCGTCTCTGATTCGCCTCGGCATCCTCGGCGCTCCTTGGAAACACCTCGGCATTTGCATTCCCAAAATGCCTTATCCGGGCTTACGCCGTAACAGCTCAGCTCGATGGTTTATCTTGTGGTCAGGAGTAAGGTACCTCGTCATTCTCGACTCCAAGATTGACGAGCTGGGGGGCTAACTGTTGGGGTCGGTTTCCACCCCGCACAGATAAAACCATCCCGAAAATAACTAAGTATAGAAAGTGGGAGAGCTGTGGCCATCAAATGGGAGAGCCGTTCTCACCAAGGCAAGAAGGAGAGCCGTTTCCACCAAGACAAGCGGGAGAGCCGCGATCACCAAGTGGGAGAGCCGAGAAGAAGGAGAGATGGGCCGAGCCGTATTACGGAAAATGGACCGAGCCCCTGTTTTACATACATGGGCCGAGCCACGGTGAGGTGGAGCGAATCATATCAAGCAGGCCGAGCCGTGGAGAGGTTAGGTGGGCCGAGCCGTAACAAAGACAATATGGGCCGAGCCGCAAAGAAGCATGAAGGGGCCGAACCGAAGCCTCGAGAGGTGAAGCCCATGGAAAACCCTAGGCGAAATACAAGGATGGTCAGCCGCACGAGGCGAAAAGGAAATATTCCGAAAATCTCGCCCGAGATTTTCGGCTAGGCGGTTTAGAAAGTCAGTATAAATATGTGATATGCAATTCATTCCGCCAACTTTTGCAACCCTAAGCAATAAGGCCTAGACACTTTCACAGCAATAAAAATCCTCTTTTGATCTTATTGTTCTCACGATTACCTTAGAAGTTTCAGATCCCTTAGTTTCTCTTCACAAATTCTTGGTTGTGCGAGTTTTGGCTCACACAATCTTTCCATTAAAGTTAGAATCATGCCATTTGGATCAATATCCTGGATGTTATGCTCTCGTGAATGCAAAGTGGTCCGAGTGCGACTTAGGCATACGAGATGGCCGAGCAGAGAACTGAACCGCAGAAAGACTCGCGGTTTATACAGACTTGGGCCTGTGACTTGGGACTAAAGATGACCAACTCGCACACATATTCTCTCCAGAATGCGTCCTGGTTGTGCGAGTTGAAGAGAAGGAAGCCTGAACAGCATGAACACTCGCTGTTTACACCTAGATAGGCATGCGGCTGAGGCTGAAGGATTTAAGGCTCACAAGGCTGTTTCTATGGTTGTGTGATTTGGGCCTGCGACTTGGGACTAAAGATGACCAACTCGCACACATATTCTCTCCAGAATGCGTCCTGGTTGAAGAGAAGGAAGCCTGAACAGCACAAACACTCGCTGTTTACACCTAGATAGGCATGCGGCTGAGGCTGAAGGATTTAAGGCTCACAAGGCTGTTTCTATGGCTGTGCGACTTGGGCCTGCGACTTGGGACTAAAGATGACCAACTCGCACACATATTCTCTCCAGAATGCGTCCTGGTTGTGCGAGTTGAAGAGAAGGAAGCCTGAACAGCACAAACACTCGCTGTTTACACCTAGATAGGCATGCGGCTGAAGCTGAAGGATTTAAGGCTCACAAGGCTGTTTCTATGGCTGTGCGACTTGGGCCTGCGACTTGGGACTAAAGATGACCAACTCGCACACATATTCTCTCCAGAATGCGTCCTGGTTGTGCGAGTTGAAGAGAAGGAAGCCTGAACAGCATGAACACTCGCTGTTTACACCTAGATAGGCATGCGGCTGAGGCTGAAGGATTTAAGGCTCACAATGCTATTTCTATGGTTGTGTGATTTGGGCCTGCGACTTGGGACTAAAGATGACCAACTCGCACACATATTCTCTCTAGAATGCGTCCTGGTTGTGCGAGTTGAAGAGAAGGAAGCCTGAACAGCACAAACACTCGCTGTTTACACCTAGATAGGCATGCGGCTGAGGCTGAAGGATTTAAGGCTCACAAGGCTGTTTCTATGGCTGTGCGACTTGGGCCTGCGACTTGGGACTAAAGATGACCAACTCGCACACATATTCTCTCCAGAATGCGTCCTGGTTGTGCGAGTTGAAGAGAAGGAAGCCTGAACAGCATGAACACTCGCTGTTTACACCTAGATAGGCATGCGGCTGAGGCTGAAGGATTTAAGACTCACAAGGCTGTTTCTATGGCTGTGCGACTTGGGCCTGCGACTTGGGACTAAAGATGACCAACTCACACACATATTCTCTCCAGAATGCGTCCTGGTTGTGCGAGTTGAAGAGAAGGAAGCCTGAACAGCACAAACACACGCTGTTTACACCTAGATAGGCATGCGGCTGAGGCTGAAGGATTTAAGGCTCACAAGGCTGTTTTTATGGCTGTGCGACTTGGGCCTGCGACTTGGGACTAAAGATGACCAACTCGCACACATATTCTCTCCAGAATGCGTCCTGGTTGTGCGAGTTGAAGAGAAGGAAGCCTCAACAGCACAAACACTCGCTGTTTACACCTAGATAGGCATGCGGCTGAGGCTGAAGGATTTAAGGCTCACAAGGCTGTTTTTATGGCTGTGCGACTTGGGCCTGACTATGTCGCACACTTGAGACATGACCCATTTGAAGCCGGGTGAGTACCCATTTTGTCCTGTGCTGACCCGGTCCATAACACTTAGTATAAATACTTTTTTGGGAGAAAACCCTAGAAACCATATCTTCTCTCTTAGTTTCTCTCGTGTTTTCTTTCCTTTTCAGTGTAAAAACGTTTTTGATTAAGAGATATCGTGCAGATTAAATCCTCTAAAAGCTGTTTCTTATCATTGCATCATCTCATCTTAACTTCTAATCATGATCAACATCACCTCTTGCGAAGGAAATTGTGTGCTCATCATGATTAGTGAGTACTCTTCTTTTAAGCTTCTAGGTGTGTAGATTAGGGTGCTTGGATGTAGATTAATGATTGTTTAAGCTTAGATTTTCTTCTCCTTTCCTTAGTTAGCTGATCCTAATGCTAGATCTCGCATTACAAGCTTGATCTAGAACTTAGGCATTTCTCCATCCACAAGGAGTTTGATGAAATGCCTGAATGAGCTAACTTAAGGGTTTATGCCTTTTTCATCATGGGAATGATTGTTAAATGCATGAATGACATATTAGAACTGTTTCTTAATGCTCATTGATTCATATTTCACAAATGATGATTTGGTTTGAAAATGGATTAGTGTAGAGGTTAATGCCTTCGTGAGAGGATTAATCTAGATTAGAGTTCTAAGTTAATTGAAATTTGAGATCATGTGATGCTTGCTTTATCTTTCTGTATAAGATTCAGTCTTTCTTAGCTCTTATTTTGATGCACAAAGAGGCTGTCTGGTCATTTTAGACTTGGAACCTTATGCTTGTTGATTGCTTATTCATCTAATGGGAATTAGTCTTGATTTGGTAATTAACAAAGGAATTTTTGTCATGAAAATGAATTAATCTGATTTGGAAGTCTAGACTAAAGAATTGCAAGTGTTGCATTGTTTGCTTAGCATCATGAATTCACATTTAAAGCACCCTAATCAATGATCACATCTAGAGGTTTAGCTTTCTCTTTATTTTGAATTTGAGTCTTTGTTTTGTTTGTCTTGTTTGCCTGTTCTTAGTTACTGCTTGTTCTTGTTTGCTTTATGTTTTAGATCACCTTGTTACCAACTCATCTGCTTATTAGACTTCAATTAAGTTAGCTCCTCATAGTTCTAGTGTCTAGAATCTCTCCATTTGGATTGATACCTCAAGTGCTACAATGACGTGAGTAGTTGAGGAATTGATCAAGGATTGAAAATTTCCTGCTATCATATTGGTAACGCCTTTCGCGTTCATCAAACTAAAGCGTCTATCGTCGGTTGCACTCAAGACCGCCAAGATGTTGCAGACTATTTCGGTAAGCTCAAAGTTATGTGGGATGATCTTGATGACTTTGAGCCGTTTATTGAACGCTGCTGCAGCAGTGCTACTTGTCCTCAGCGAGTCAAGCAGACACAGCGCTGTGATCTCGAAAGGATACATCAGTTCCTTATGGGTCTCGACGTCTCTCGGTTTGGAACGACGCGTACTAATATTCTCAGTCGTCTCAACCATGATATAGACCTAAATCTTGATCAGATCTATTCTGAAGTTATTTCTGAAGAGCGACATAAAACCGTTATTCGGAGCAAGGAGGAAAGGATTGAGGCCGTAGGTTTTACGGTCAAAGCTGGAGTCAATGCCATCACAACCGCTAGTCGTTCTACTCAAGGACCATGCACTCATTGTGGAAGGTCTAATCATTCCGTGGACACTTGCTTTCAACTCCATGGGCTTCCCGAGTGGTGGATTGAAAAGAATGGTGATTCTCGTGGTTCTAATCGGTCTGATGCATCAAGGAGCCGAGGCAGGGGCTCTCAACGCGGACAAAGACGCGGCCAATCAGCTCCGTGAGCTAATAATGCTCAAGTTGCTACTGACGATGTATCTCCTGAACTTCTAGGCGTAAGCAAGGAGAAATGGTCCCAAACTCTGCATCTTCTGAAATCTGATACCTCACACAGCAATGACAAGCTTTCCGGTAAGAAATCTTGTGCTGGATTTTTGCTAGACTCTAGAGCAAGTCACCCGTTTATTGAACGCTGCTGCAGCAGTGCTACTTGTCCTCAGCGAGTCAAGCAGACACAGCGCCCTGATCTCGAAAGGATACATCAGTTCCTTATGGGTCTCGACGCCTCTCGGTTTGGAACGACGCATACTAATATTCTCAGTCGTCTCAACCATGATACAGACCTAAGTCTTGATTAGATCTATTCTGAAGTTTTTGCTGAAGAGCGACATGAACCGTTATTCGGAGCAAGGAGGAAAGGATTGAGGCCGTAGGTTTTACGGTCAAAGCTGGAGTCAATGCCATCACAACCGCTACTCGCTCTACTCAAGGACCATGCACTCATTGTGGAAGGTCTAATCAGTTCATGGACACTTGCTTTCAACTCCATGGGCTTCCCGAGTGGTGGATTGAAAAGAATGGTGATTCTCGTGGTTCTAATCGGTCTGATGCATCAAGGAGACGAGGCATGGGCTCTCAACGCGGACGAAGACGCAGCCAATCAGCTCCGCGAGCTAATACTGCTCAAGTTGCTACTGGTGATGTATCTCCTGAACATCCAGGCGTAAGCAAGGAGACATGGTCCTATATTCTGCATCTTCTGAAATCTGATACCTCACACAGCAACGACAAGCTTTCCGGTAAGAAATCTTGTGCTGCATTTTTGCTAGACTCTGGAGCAAGTCACCATATGACAGGAGACGATGATATGCTTGTGGACGTACACGAGATACCTCACAGTATTGTTATTCTTCCTAATGGCAAGCCCACATATGCTATCAAAGAAGGAACAATGCTTCTTAGCGATCATGTTCGCCTGAATCGTGTTCTCTATGTCCCTGAACTCTCCTGCACTCTGATCTCCTTGGCACGTTTACTTCGAGAGATGTCCTGCTTTGCTATGTTTACTGACAAAATTTGTGTTATCCAGGACCGCACTTCGAAGATGCTGATTGGAGCAGGTGAAGAGAGAGAAAGGGTTTATCACTTTCGGGGTGCAGTTTCGGCTCAGGCGAATCATGTTCGAAAATCCAGCAAAACACTATAGCATGAATGTTTGGGACATCCATCTACGAAGATTTTATCTAGTTTTTTATTTACTTTGTCGGATTTTGATCATTCTGGTAGTGAGAATAGTGATTTCTGAGAAGTCTGTATTCAAGCAAAACAAACCAGATCTAGTTTTTCTGATAGTACTAATAAAGCAGATGCATGTTTCTCTTTGATTCACTGTGATATTTGGGGACCTTATACACTTGCATCTTCTTGCGGAGCTCACTACTTCCTAACCATAGTCGATGATCACTCTCGTGCCGTATGGACCTACCTTCTTCTCGCAAAAAGCAAAGTAGCTACCCATCTTAAACAATTCATCGCAATGGCTAAACAACAGTTCGATAAAACAGTTCGGATTGTCTCGAGTGACAATGGGAGTGAATTTCTTGGTTTACAATCTTTCTTCAAAGATCATGGCATTCAGCATTAAACGTTTTGCGTCTACACACCTCAGCAAAACGGTCGTGTTGAACGCAAGCATCATCACATCCTCAATATGCACACTCACTTCTATTTCAGTCTTGTTTACCCACGCGTTTTTGGAGAGAAAGTATACTTACCGCTGCGTATCTGATAAATCGAACACCTACGCCTCTGTTGGAAGGGAAGACACCTTATGAGATTCTTCATTCTGTCCCTCCTACGTATGATCATTTGCGAGTGTTTGGGTGTTTGTGCTTTGCAAAGAGGCTTTCAGCTAAACGAGACAAGTTTCAAGAAAAAGGAAGAAAATGCATCTTTATGGGATATCCTCATAACCAAAAAGGATGGCGAGTTTATGATATCGAATCCCAAGACGTATTTGTGTCTCGCGATGTTGTTATTCCGGAGACCATTTTTCCATTCTCGGACGACAAACATGTGGATTCTCCTCCTTCTAATGGAGCCACACCGCCCGTCTTACCTGCTGTTGATGAGATTTTTCAGGTTCATATACCTCCTGTGTTAGAAAACAGGGGGAACTGTTCTTCGGAAGCTATATCTCCGGAACAAATGCCAGTGTCCTCTTCTTCTAATGCACCAGCTGAGATCACTCTTACACCTGTGACAGATGACTCTGTTTCTTTTGATCTTGGCACTGAACCCCTCGGTCGAGGTCACCAACAGCGTCAACCCTCTGTTCTTCTCGAGCCATACTATACGTATTCGGCTCGTTGTGATAAAACCCTCGTCTCTCTCAAACCTGAGTCCTCATCAGCATCTTCAGGTACCTGTTTTTACCATATATCGCATTATGTTTCATGTGACAAGTTTGGTTCCTCGCATCAGCGTTTTCTTGCAGCAATGACCATGGTTGATGAACCGGTCACTTACAAACAAACCTTAGCTATTCTTGAATGGCGCAAAGCTATGTGCAAAGAGATTGACGCTTTGGAACTTAATGAAACATGGACTTTGGAATGGTTGCCACCTGGTGTAAAAGCTCTTGGTTCCAAATGGGTTTATCGCCTCAAATTCAAATCTGATGGCACTTTGGAAAGATATTAAGCACGTCCTCGTTGCATTCGGAAATCATCAACAAGAAGGTATCGATTTTTCGGATACCTTTGCACCTGTCGCCAAGATGCAAATGGTTTGTGTTCTTCTCAGTGTTGCTGCGATCAAAAACTGGAAACTTCACCAAATGGACGTTCATAATGCGTTTTTACATGGTGATCTAGATGAGGATATCTACATGAAACCACCACCTGGTTTTTTGCCTGCTGATCTGTCGCTTGTGTGCAAATTACAGAAGTTTATTGACGGCCTTCGTCAGGCTCCCCAATGCTGGTTCTCTAAGCTGTCTACTGCTCTTCTCGATTATGGGTTTGTCCGATCACACAAAGACAACTCTCTATTCGCATATACTCGTGGTTATGTTGTTCTTCATGTTCTCGTCTATGTCGATGATTTGATTATTAGTGGTAATGATTCCGCTGTCATAACCTCGTTTAAAGCTTATCTCAGTCGATGTTTCAAGATAAAGGATTTGGGTAAGCTGAAGTATTTTCTCGGCATTGAGGTGGCAAGCGGACCCGATGGTATTTTTCTTTCTCAATGAAAATACTGTCTCGGCATTATTGACGAGTGTGGTTGATAACACCGTATTTTGACCACTTTCATGGATCGTTTTGAAATAGTTTTTCTATATTTTTAATTGCTTTCAAGTTATTTTATTACGTTTTTGTATTATTTGTAGTTCCAAGACTCTTTTCAAGAAAATTAGGGAAAAGCTTAACAAAATGGATAAAAGACCAGATTTTCAGTTCAGAGTCAAATCGTTAGAAGTTCACCCCCGATTGAAGGCCTTCTCACCTACTGATCCAGCTCAAATTTGGAGATCTCAAATATGGAAGTATCAGCTTTCCAGCACACTATACAGCTTGGCAATCCAACGGTTCAATCAAAAGATACGCGAAGAGCAAGATGTCCCGTAAACCAGCCGGCAAGCACTTCCACCTGCGGCCAACCATCCATTTCCCATGGCCACGCACATCTCGACCCCGGCCAGCCAACTCCGAACTCGAAGGCCCATTTCTGAAGCCCAAAATGATTCCCTCATTTGGAGAGACCCTAAGTTACGCCCAGAGATGTCTTGAGCACTATAAATACATGTTTTAGGAACCCTAATTCGTATCACCTCATATGCTCTTATTGTTTTAGAATACTTTTTAAGTTTTAGCTTTTAGGGAGAGAGAGATTTGTCTCTTGAACCCTTGTTCTTTCTTTTTCAATTTCGATTTCTATTCTACTTTTTAATACTATGTTTTTGATTTCGTTTATCATGTCTGAATAGTTTTATTGTTGGGTATAAGGGATTTTCGATGGAGATACATATGTTCGATGAGGATTTCATGAGCTATTGAAGCCGAATCTTAGAACTTTTTCTTCTGAATTTATTTTTACTGCATGAGAGTAGCGTCATGAACTACAATCTGATCCAGATGCTTGGTGATACGAAAGTGTTCATCCGGTGTTCATTAAGTTTAGTTATTAGGTCATTTTAATTCCTGTATTTTCTTTTTAAGATTAATTTTTACGTTTTAAAGACACCACCAAAACCCTCACAAAAATCGTCTGGTTCTAGACTTCCTTACTTTATATTTCTTTCGAAAGCTTTTGTAGGAAAGATCCTCCTTCCCTGTGGATTCGATCCCTAAGTACTACAATCGATCAGCTGTGCACTTGCGGCTATTGATTTCATTTAGGGTAAAACTTGACACCCTCACCACACGACACATCAAGTTTTTGGAGCCGTTGCCGGGGAAGGCACGTGTTTTCTTTTCCGCAAAACCCTAAGAAAGGTTGGTAAATCGACTCTAGAACCCTTTTTCTGCATATTTCCATTTTTCGGTTCTTTTGTTTCTATTCCCGAAGCAATGGATCCTATAAATCAAAATCCCTACTATGAGGGAGGTTTTTGCAACACTCCTCAAGCCACCAGACGCAGAGAAGAGCAATACCTATGTGATCTCTACGACAAAGTTTGAACCTCAAACTACCGAACGTTCCTGAACGAGCCCTACGTGCCCCCAATGGTAAATCCTAGACCACTTATGCATCGCCCACCTCACCAAATTTTCCAGCAAGATGAGAACGTCCAGCTCAATAATCGATTGAGTCAGCTTGAAATGGTGATCATGCAATTAATCGCAGTTCAAGCCGTGTCAAGAGCCGCCTTTCACGAGAAAATTGACAACATGTCGACTCACTTTAACAAACAGCTTGAAGATCTTTCTGCTCAAGATAAAACCATCGAGACTCAAGCAAAAAAGGACGCTGAGACTATCAAAGAGAGGATAGAAGCAGTTGAAAGACGAGTCAGAGAGAACGAAGTCAGCATTCGCAAGGCCAGTGGAAACATCCGCACCTTGGAGATCAAACTCGATGAAGCAGAAGAAACTATTAATGATCATAACAACCAGACCTACTCATACGTGGAAGAGATTTGGGATGGAGTACACAAGGTTCGAGACAAAGCAGAAGAGATCGACTCAACACTGGACAAAGTAGTATATGCCCTTGATGAAATCGAAGAAAAGGTCGAAAAGCTTATGCAAGGACGTGAAACATATGGTTCGAAGCTTCTCATCAAAGATCCTGACCTAAAAAAAGAGGAAATAGAGTTGGAAGATCCAAAAATTAGTCTAGATGGCAAAGAAGAGGATGAAACAACTGAACCATCTCGGAGTCTCTCTCCCCCGGTCGCACCTCCCACGACCGCGGCCAACAACCCTCCGGCCGCGGTCGTAAGTCTCCTACCCACGGCAAACAACCCTTTACCCGCGGTTGTGTGCCCTCTACTCGCGGCAAACCATCGGTCAGATTCGCATCAGCCTTCTTCGATTCTCACAGGTCAGTATTCATTAGATGCTCCTGCTGGAATGGTCAAGACTCCTTTTCTTGAGCAAACATCTCAAGAAGAAGATGAGGTACTTCCCTGCAACATAGTTTTAGCTTATGAAGATGAATATGAAGGACAATACCTCGAGGACGAAGACTATCGTCTGTTCATAGAAGGAGGCAATCCAAACAAACTGGTGGAATTAGGAGTACCAATCTCCAGGAAAAGACTCATTGAGTTCAACAAGTTTGTGAAATCGATCCCTCTTTATACAGGTTTCGATGATATATGACATCTTGGTTGTTTGCAAGTCTTCTTTAGGTACAGCAAGGAGACAAAAGAGGATATCCGAACCTACTTTAGGAGGGTCAGACGCCTGACCTTTCCAATGACATCACCTGATGCTGCAATTTATTCAATTCACCTTCAGAAACCTGAAGATTGCAGCTACTACACCAACAAAATCAGCAAAGAAAAGCTCGATGAGTTCAATGAGGTAGTTCGAAATTTACCTGAAGGAATCACCTTTGCTAGAGCTTGCAAAGACTTCATGATAGGCCATTACTTCTGAGAGAGCAAGGAATCAATCCCTGAAATAGAAGACTTGTTCAATCATGCTAGAAGAGGTAAACCTGTTCGAGCACTTCACAAAATCGAAGGTGCAGGTCAGTTTCTCATCTTTTGTTCCATTAGAGGTGAAATGTTTAAAGATGTACTTTGTGATTCTGGAGCTTGTCTTAACATGATGTCGAAGGCAATTGCTTTGAGAATTGGTATTAAGCACCTACGCAGCACTAGAGAAAAGATTAGTCTAGCTGATGATTCCAATGCAACACCTCAAGGAATAGCTCATGACATTTCTTTGAGAATAGGAGATTGCATCGTGCCTGTCGACTTCTACATTGTCGAAACAAGAGACGCAACACATACAGTGATTCTCGGATGGTCTTTTCTAGCAATTCCGGAGCTATAATGGACTAGCCAAACCGGAGGTTTCATTTGCTAATATCGACAAAGATGTCTTCACAGAAGTTGTCTCATACAACAGCAAAGCAGGAAAACATCCTGCAACAGAAGAGTTTGAAGAAGAACTTTGGAGTGATGAAGAACCTGCTAGGCAAAGCAAGAAGATGTCGAAAAGACTTGTCTCAGGAAAAGATCTTCTTCATTAGACTAAGCCACGTCCAACACCAAAGTATTGTTTTCTTTAGGATTTTTCTTTCTTTTTATTTTGATCTTTTTTCTTTTTCTTAGTTTCAGGTGTTTCTTATGAAACAAAAAAAAAGCCAAAAAAATTAAAAAAAAAAAAACCAAAAAAACCAAAAACAAGGATGGTCCCTGACTGCTCGGCCCAGCAGAAACCAAGGAGAAGCAGGAAACAGGCCGCATTTAAGCCTCCTCGGTCGCAGGCGTTCTGACCGCGGGAAACACCACTTTGACCGCGGTCGCATCTTTCTGACCGCGGCCGAGCACCAGTTTTCCGCGGTCGCGTGACCCCTGACTGCGGCAAATTGTTGTTGAAATGATACCCAACCTCAAACCACCCACTTCACCTCATTCCACCTCACCAAGCCCCACTCCACCTCATTCATCACTTTCCACCACCTTCCACCATCACCTATCACCTTCCCAAACCCCTTCGAATGAATCCGGTCCATCTCCACCAGCATCCCGGATCCAAGTAAGTTCTCTTTGGCCTTACCAATTCGATTATCTATGCATTTTCTCATCCAATCTCGACTTTTTCACACTGAGGACAATGTGATTTAAGTCTGGGGGCGGATTTCATCCCTTTCTAACCACTTCTATTTCATGAGTCTTGCATTATCTACACTTTTTGCATTTTCCTTAAAGTTTTTCAAAAACGGTTTTCAAAACAAAATATGTTTTAAAGGGAATGGTGAACATGAATCAATGATAGTTGACTGTGTGCTTTTAGACTGATCCTAGTGACATGCTCATTCATGATTTAGGACTAGACTAGGCGGTAGCTAACCACATTTGAAACGAAGTACCCTAGAGGAATTTGAATGATTTTGAGTTATATGAAGGAATACACTAGCTCTGTTTTATTTGGACTTAACTTGGACTTAATTCTCTTAATGAAGCATTAGACTAGGAAAACGAATCATACATTCAGGACTCCTTTACCCTTTTTTTTACCACTCTCTGTTGATCCTGAATGGCTAGTTCATCTTTAGCTGGTTCACCACCTTAACCAATCCTCTTTCAAACCATATGCACTCTTGTTTTCTATTGTCATATATGCAGATATGTGTAAAAATGTTGGAGAGAAAGTGGAACGACGCAGTTTTCAGTCACCAAAGACAGAGACCTGCGATTTGCCGGAAAACTTCTCGGAAGGACTCAACAAATGAGGAAGCTCAGTTTGCCTTAGAAAAAATTCAAATTTTGGTACAATCTCGTCTTCTAGTCTCTCTCTCTTTAAAAGGCATCCCCTTTCCAAAAAAAAAAAATCCAAAAATAGGAAAAGAAATGAGATAAAAGCCTTAGAGAGTCTAGAGAGGTCGAATTTTTAAGTCCCAAGGCAACTGGAGTTCGATTTTATGGAGTTTTGGAGATCACTTTCTGATTCCCGGAAAGAATCTAAGTCTGGGGGAATAGTTGTTCACAACAAAGGAAGAAGGATTATGCAACAACATTGGACAAGAAGAAGTAACTGAAAATTGTGGTCATCAACAGGTCCTTATCTCTCTTGCGGTTTTGCATATTATCTTGCATCCTCCAGATTCATCAGGTAACCCGAAACACTTTAACTCCACCACTTAAACAGCCCTTTAATGCCAAACACCGTCTACCATGGATGATGTCTTTAATGAGAATTCACTATTGCACTTAATGAATGTAAAAAGCTAGTTGACTGGAATCAAGATTTAGATTGTTTAAGTTTTGCATGACGGAAAAAGTAGACTAGTATCTTTTGTGTCTTGGTGAGAATTTTCTAGACTAAGTTGTGGATTGATGCACGATCTTTGGTCCTAGTTTAGGAGTTCATGTCTCTGAGATTTGTGCATTCTCTATTTTTGTTTTCACTTAACCAGTTTAGACTTTTGTTTTGTTTGAGGACAAACAAAGGTTTAAGTCTGGGGGAGTTGATAACACCGTATTTTGACCACTTTTATGGATCGTTTTGAAATACTTTTTCTATGATTTTAATTGCTTTCAAGTACTTTTATTACGTTTTTCTAGTATTTATAGTTCCAAGACTCTTTTCAGAAAACTTAGGGGAAAGCTTAACAAAATGGATAGAAGACCAGATTTTCAGCTCAGAGTCAAACCGTCAGAAGTTCACCCCCGATTGAAGGCCTTCTTACCGTCTGATCCAGCTCAAATTTGGAGATCTCAAAGATGGAAGTATCAGCTTTCCAGCACACTTTACAGCTTTGCAATCCAACGGTTCAATCAAAAGATACGCGAAGAGCAAGATGTCCCGTAAACCAGCCGGCAAGCACTTCCACCCGCGGCCAACAGCCATTTTACCACGGTCAGAAACTTTCCGACCCCGGCCAACCATCCATTCCCCGTGGCCACGCACATCCCGACCGCGGCCAGCCAACTCCGAACTTGAAGGCCCATTTCTGAAGCCCAAAATGATTTCTTCATTTGGAGAAACCCTAAGTGACGCCCAGAGATGTCTTGAGCACTATAAATACATGTTTTAGGAACCATAATTCGTATCACCTCATATGCTCTTATTGTTTTAGAATACTTTTTAAGTTTTAGCTTTTAGGGAGAGAGAGATTTGTCTCTTGAACCCTTGTTCTTTCTTTTTCAATTTCGATTTATGTTCTACTTTTTAATACTATGTTTTTGATTTATTGTTGGGTATAAGGGATTTTCGATGGAGATACATATGTTCGATAAGGATTTCATGAGCTATTGAAGCCGAATCTTAGAACTTTTTCTTCTGAATTTATTTTTACTGCATGAGAGTAGCGTCATGAACTACAATCTGATCCAGATGCTTGGTGATACGAAAGTGTTCATCCGGTGTCAGATCTAGTTTGGGAGAGCAAAACAAATATAGGAGTGGAAACCTACCTATGGGCGATTTGTGAATGCTGACGAGTCTTAAACATAATGCATCTCTTCTCTTCCAGGGCCAGAGTGAAAACCTACTGGTCAGGGTTGAGAGAGATAGTTGTCTATGATCACGACAGTGATGTATTCATACGTCCGTGACTCTAGTTTAAAAAGTTTAAGCTAAGATCTTATCAAATTTACTCTCTAGCAATGTTTTGAATCGTTCATACCCCGGAGAAAACTTTCCTGAAACCCAGCGCCTTCTTTCCTATAGATTTACACCGATTTTATTTCAAGCTTTAGTTCATCACTTTCATTCTCTTAATCGATTTTCATTCAAGCAATTAGGTTTAGCCATTTTCTCATTTTTAGTCGATTTCATTAAGTTTAGTTATTAGGTCATTTTAATTCCCGTATTTTCTTTTTAAGATTAGTTTTTACGTTTTAAATACACCACCAAAACCCTCACAAAAATCGTCTGGTTCTAGACTTCCTTACTTTATATTTCTTTCGAAGGCTTTTGCAGGAAAAATCCTTCTTTCCTGTGGATTCGATCCCTAAGTACTACAATCGATCAGCTGTGCACTTGCGGCTATTGATTTCATTTAAGATAAAACTTGACACCCTCACCACATGACACATCAGTGGTCTTACTGGTGCTCGACCTGTTGACACTCCTCTTGAACAGCAACACAAGCTTCTCTCTTCTACGAATCCACCTTATTCAGCTCCGGAACAATATCGACTTCTTGTGGGTCGGCTGGTTTATCTGACTCACACTCGACCAGAGCTTAGTTATGCTGTCAATATACTAGCTCAATTTATGCAAACGCCACTTCTTGATCATTGGAACGCAGCTCTCCGGTTAGTGCATTATCTGAAAACTGCACCTGGTCAAGGCATTGTTCTATCTTCAAAGTCCCCCATCCAGGTCAATAATTACTGCGACTCTGACTATAATTCCTGTCCAAATACACGAAGGTCATTGACTGGTTATATGGTTATGTTTGGTGATTCTCCTTTGAACTGGAAGACTAAAAAACAGGAACGAGTTTCTCTCTCTTCTACCGAAGCAGAATATCGAGCAATGGCCATGACTTGCAAGGAATTACTTTGGCTTAAGGAGGTCCTTACGTTTCTTGGTATTTCTCACTCTCAGCCGATGAATCTTTTCTGTGACAATGAATCTGCTCTTCAGATTGCAGTAAACTCCGTCTTTCACGAACGAACAAAACATATCGAAAGTTACTATCATTTCATTTGTGATGAGATTACTGCCGGTGTTATTGCTACCTCACACATTTCTACTCACCAACAACCAGCAGATATATTCACTAAAGCTTTGGGTTGTGATCAGTTTCAGTATTTACGGTCCAAATTAGGCGTTTTTAACTTACACTCCATCTTGAGTGGGAGTGTTACAGAATAGGATATATTCCAATTACTTAGATCCTATATTCTCTTTGTATATTCTCTACTTGATACACAAGTCTCGATTGTAACTATATATACTCGTCAATATCAATGAGAAAGGCAACGCATTCCTTACGATTTACACTATTTGCTAATCAATTAATCTGATTAAGAAAATTTTGTTTTTCCTATGAATAAGGAATTTCTGTAGTTTTTTTATTTTAAAGACAACAAAAAAGGAAACTCGAGGCTCCATGAGGAGGAATTGGGAGATCATTTATGCAACCATGTAACACAAAATTACTCTACTGGTATTTCTCATTATTTAGCTATGGAAAATTAATTAAAAGTAAACCATCAGTAAGGAAACGTTATAGTAAAAAAATTAAAAAAGGAAACTCCAGCCAAAGTTTTTCCTCTTCAAAATGGAAACAAATAATCTAAAGTTGTGTTGTTAATCGAGAAAACAAAGACTCTTAACTGGCCTGAAGTATATGTGTGGTTTTAATTTGGGCTAAAAGAATTGAATTTGCAATAAAAAAGAGAACAGTTGCTGCATATATATAATGTATAGTTGTGTGGATCTCAGTTTTAGCCATAATCAATATCTATGAATCCATAGATTGTGAAACGTAACGAGAGTTTGCTAATCAGTTAGTTAGTCTGATTAAGGAATTTCGGTAGTTAAACCATAAAAACAAAAAACAAAAAAGGAAACTCGAGGCTCAATGATGGATTGGGAGATCATTAGTGCAACTATGTACACCAAAATTATTCTGCTGGTATTTTTTATTACTTACCTTTAAAAAATTAATTAATTAAAAGTAAACCCTGAATAACGAAACCTTATTGTAAAAAAAAAAAGGAAAAAGGAAACTCCAGTGATAATTTTCCTTTTCCTCCAGCGATTGTTTTTCCTTTTTTTCGAATGGAAACAACTAATCTAAAGTTGTGTTGTTAAACCGAGAAAACAAAGACTCTTAACTAGTATAAATAAATCACTAGACCCTCAGAGATCACATAACAATCACAGAGATTCATATAACCCCTCTCTAATTAAGATTACTAATTTCTCTACAATGGCAACCTCCGATAATACTTTTTCGATGTCGACCATGTTCAATGCTTTGCCACAAATCCGTTTCTCAAAAGGAATCTCCTCCGGTTCCATTCTTCCTCCTCCGGGTTTCACTCCACGCGCCTCCGCCTTATCAAAAACGCGCTCAAACCTGTTTAACCTAATGACCAGCAGCGAAGGTGTGTCCAACTTTAAAGAAGTGATCTCAAAGTTAGACCGAAGACAGCTTCTAACGATGTCGTCGTTGCTGACGTCAGACTCTGATTACTTCACAGAAGTTGTCAGAAACAAGAACGGGTCAAGACGCGTGCAGAAGCTCCTCGGGATTTCAGATGACGCGGACGCCTTCTTCTTCTCCGCTATCTTGCGCCGTTTCCTTAATATCATGACCGACAAGTACGCATCCTACGTGGCGATACGAGCCATGGTCGTTTTCGACCGCGAGAAGAAACACGCCATGTACGAGCACGTTCTCCATTACGCGCTCGATATAGCGCGTGATCAACACGGATGCATCGCGCTCAACGAGATCATAACCGACGCCGACGATGCTTTCTACAGAAACCAGCTGCTAGACGTTGTCGCGCGCAACGCTCTCTGCCTAAGCAACGATGCTTCAGGGAACTTCGTGGTCCAACACGTGCTTAAACTCTATGACTTGCGTTGCACGCATAACGTAGGGGTTAGTCTTCGTGGACATTGTGTTGATTTGTCGTTTAAGAAGTATGGAAGTTACATCGTGGAGAAGCTTCTTGAGTCAAGGGAGTCAATGTTTGTGGTGGTTATGGAGCTTTTGGAATGCGATGGAGATAGGTTGATGAGGCTGGCGAGGAATGAGTTTGGAAATTTCGTGGTGGTCAAGGCACTGCGACTCACGAAGGAGATGAATAGGACCGATTTGTTTTGGGATTTGGTTCAGAAGCTGATGCCTTTTCTCCAACTCTTGCGTAGTTCTCACGGAAATAACATTGCAAACATCTTGGAGTCATGTTCTATAAGAACAAGATGCTCAAATTAAAGTGTTAGGTTGTTCTACTGGTTGATTACTGAAAACTTGTTAAAAGAAGTTTGTCATTGATTGTTTGTGTAATGATCCAAGTTTGATTCAAATATAATGACATAACATTGACTCTTACTGATCATTCATATCTTTTTTTGGTTTTCTCTAACTTAAATCAAGTAACTTAGCAACATCAACATTTTTGCCTCCTGCAAAAAGCTATAAATCATCTTTAAGATTCATATATACTATCAGAACCAATGGATAAACCAATCTCATAACATAATCGAATAAAGATTCAGAGCCTTTACTGCGTTTATTATCCTTTATTTTAAACATCAGCTTCTAGGCAGCATATTCAAGATACATACGCCAAATATTTTGACAAAATAGCTAGTGGTGGCCACTTTCTTCGAACACGTAACAATATCAAATCTTCTGGCAAAGCACTGATCATGTCGTTGCAATCTTTCTCTTTATAATTTTTTGAGAAAGTTCAGCTTTTTCTTGCATCTTTAAATTATTTGTCAAGAGCAAATCTGAGTAAGCCTGACGAGACAGAACAAGCTAGACTTCCTAAAAGAACAGGTGAGACAGAAGTATTAGAGCAAAGACTTCCTCGACATCAGAGATTCATCAAATGTTAATGCAATGAGTAAAGAGAAAATGATATTGGGCCAAAACAAGAGGAATCCCAGCAAATTTCTCAAAGAAGAAACGTTGAAGCAGGCCCGGCCTTGAGGGCAGGCGAGAGAGGCGACCGCCGCGGGCATCTACTCTAAAAAGGGCATATTTTTTGCAGCATCCACTATAAAGGGGTATATTTTTTATTTATGCCCCTTTATAAACAAACTTTTGATCCATAAGATGTATTGTATTTATAACCCAAAAAACCCGACTCTCAAACCCATTAGATAAAGGAAAACCTAAATCTAGCCCAATAAGGAAACCTTACCGTGGGGGGCTTCGCCCTCCACACCCCCCAAGTGAATCCACGTCCACTAATGACCCATTACATTCCTCAGCTCGTTTTAATAGGGTCTTTTTAGTTATCTTTATAACCAGAAACACACAAAAATGGATTATCTTTGTTATCAATTGAAACAGCTATATTTGAAAAACTCGACTACGACAGTTTAATGAACGATTTTACACGGAAAAATGCAAGAAAATCTATATTTCAGCAAAAAACTATATATTTTATTGGATTTTTTTCTTTTCTTACAAACCGTTTATGAAGTTTGATTGTTTTATAAAGTTTTTGTTTCATTTTATTATTATTTTAATTTTGAAAAAAAAAATATAAAAATGCATATTTTAAAAAGTTAGACGCGGGCATCCAAATGGATTGGTCCGGCACCGCGTTGAAGCCCAAGATTTAAACTCTATCTCCTTCCAAGTTTTCTTCTTCAAGCTTTGCTTCTACCTTCAAGAAGAACTTACAAGTCAGAACCGAAAAGCTTTTTGTTTTATCTACTAGCCGTAGCTGTGATTGAGAAGAAAAAAAAAGCCCTAATTAGTTTATGTTTTTTGCTGGGTGGGTTTTTTCTTCTTTGAGAAAAAGAAAAAAAACGACTTTTTGGGTCGTTAATATTGGGCTTTCGATAACTGGCCCATGTTTCAAGACTCTATTTCGATTAGTGTTCTATCTAGCATTGGCGGCGACTCCAATGTACATTCTTCTAGGGTTTCTAAATGCTTGTACCCTAGTTCCGCCTCCATATAATAATATATGCAGAGTTAATACTTAGGGTTCGAAAGCCTGAGATATAAAACGTTGTCTCGGTATTTCTTTGTCTACTTTGGGAAAAAATGGTACGCCATTGCATTTTTTTCCAAATGTTGACAAAGCATCACCGTGATGACGTCATGAGAGAGTTTTCTGAACATATGTTGCTTATCCAAATATTGTCTGTTTTCTTGCTTTTCAATATTCTTGCTAATTTCTCTGACAACTGATCTTGTTTTTTTATGATTTTATTTGAATGCAATCGTCACTTCAAACCAAAACCTTGTTGTTATAGGTGAATTATCTTTCTTTTATTTTGTATGAATTGAAAGAACAATCGACGACATCTTTTAATTTTGACCACATAGATCTTTTGTCTTTGGTTTAATCATTTTGGTCAGACGTGACGCTGTTGACTCTGTTTTATTATCACTTAATCAACGGTATTGGTAGAGGTATTGTCTTTTTTAGTCTAATTATTAATGAACACCCTAATCTTGTTTCAGAAAAGTCCCCTATAGATTCTTCTAGGTAGTCATGGCTAATCTTGTTTGAGGAAAGTCCTGACATCGGTAATGAACTCAGAATTTGGATAAAATATTGTGTTTCTCTTTGTGGATATCGCGCGAAATGGTTACAGAGCACACGTGACGTTTGAGGTAAAAGATCTCAGAAACTTGTCATTCGCAAAGCGAGAAACAGCGTTCACAAACGTCACAGGCAAGACATACTTATTAATCCATAAAAAAAAATTAATAATAAACATAATTTATTATATTAATATAAATATAAAGAAAGACGGAAAAATTTATACACGTAATAGAATAAAATACTCGTAAAAGAGAAAGTGGAAAGATGAGATAAAAAGAGAAAAAGATGATGTTATAATTGAGAATGAGATGATTTACAATCGAACGAAAAATGTTCGTTTATACAGAAGATAAAAAGCAAAAATTACTATGAATGCTTACTGACGGTAGGCTCCACAAGAGTAAAAAAAACTATCCGTAATTGTTGAACATAACATGTGCTTCTTTCTTTGACTTTTATAACACTCCTCCTTTAAAGACCAATGTGATTACTATTGTCTATTGTGTTATGTCTTTGTTGTCTTGTTAAAAAATTTTCTAGAAAAACTCAATAAGAAAAATCATAGGAAGGTGAAAAGAGTACAATTACGCAAGCTCCCCCTCGAATGACTAAATGTCACTCTACAAGTCTCGTTGATGACGCATTCCAATGGACATGTTTTCAGAACATAGTGGTAGGCAATGATTTTGTGAAGAGATATGCTGCGTTTTCGCGTGATCGGACATATCTTACTTCAATTTCTTTATTCTTCTCGAGTTCTTGAGTGTATGAGAAAAAATTAGGAGGGATATGTTTGGTTCTATCACTTTTGATGTATCCTTCCTTCGTCTGGGCAATGCATGCCGCATTTTCTTCGTACAAGACAGTTGGTTCTGTATTTACGTGAATTCCACTGCTTGACTGGATATGTTGACTTATTGATCTCAGCCATACACATTCTCTACTTGCTTCATGGAGCGCGATAACTTCAGCGTGATTTGAAGAAGTGGCCACGAGCGTCTGCTTCTGAGAACGCCAAGATATAGCAATGCCTCCGATCGTGAATACATATCCTGTTTATGATCGGGCTTTATGTAGATCCGATAAATATCCTGCATTTGCAAAACCAACCATTTGACCTTTTGAATTTTTAGGATAGAGTAAACCTAAATCAATAGTCTCTTGGAGATAACGAAAGACATGTTTGTTCCCGTTCTAATGTCTTTGTGTAGGGGACGAGCTGAATCTCGCCAGAAGATTAACAGCAAATGATATGTCAGGCCGTGTACAATTGGCTAGGTACATAAGGGCTCCAATTGCACTTAGATATGGTACTTCAGGACCAAGTATCTCTTCATTTTCTTCATGTGGTCGAAATGGATCATTTTCAACTTTAAGTGATCTAACAACCATATGAGTATTTAAAAGAGTTGCTTTGTCCATGTTAAAGCGTATTAAAACTCTTTTCGTATATGTGGATTGATGCACAAATATACCCTGTTCGGAATGCTCAATTTGTAAGCCAAAACAATACTTTGTCTGTCCAAGGTCTTTCATCTCAAATTCTCTTTTTAGATAATTTGATGCGTTTTGTATTTCCCCTTGAGTTCCGATAATATTTAGATCATCAACATATATCGCGATAATTACAAATCTGGATGTTATTTTCTTGATGAAAACGCATGGGCATATAGGATTGTTCACATATCCTTCTTTGGTTAAATGTTCACTAAGACGATTGTATCACACACGTCCAGATTTTTTTAGCCCATACAATGATCTTTGTAATTTTATTGAACATAACTCTTTGGGTTCAGAATTTAATGCTGCTGGCATCTTAAATTCGTCGGAAATTCTCATATAGATATCTGTATCTATTGTTCCATATAAGTATGTTGTAACGACATTCATGAGACGCATCTCTAGATTTTCATAAGCAGCTAGAATCATCAGGAATCTAAATGTGATTGCATCCATAACGGGAGAATATGTTTCCTCATAATCTATTACAGGTCTTTGAGAAAAACCTTGTGCCACAAGACGAGCTTTGTATCTCATAATCTCGTTTTTCTCATTTTGTTTCCGAACAAAAATCCAACCGGTCTCACATCTCCTGGTGTGAGTACAATTTGTTCGAATACATTTCGTTTATTAAGGGAATCTAGTTCAACTTTTATAGCATCTTTTCATTTCAACCAGTCTGGCCTATTTTGACATTCATATACAGATCTTGGCTCTGGATCTTCGTTTTCATCATCTATTTTCTTTGATACGAGGTATGAGAAAATGTCATCAACATTATTCATTTCATTTCTATTCCATATCATTCCATTATGGATGTAGTTGATGGAAATCTCATGATTTTTCTCAGGTTCTTGGGGCTCTGGATTATCATTAGTTTCGTGATTTGCTTCTTCCAAAATACTTCTGCTATTTTGAGAGTATTATGCATTTCAGCCTCCTTTCGTTTTCTAGGATTTTTGTTCTTAGAACCGACATGTCTACCACGCTTCAAGCGTGTTCTAGACTCATGTGTATCATCTGATTTTCCACGTTTTGTGGTATATCAATACGAGCAGGAGTATTTGCAGCTGGTATATGTGATTTAGTAACCGTCTCGGTATCTGCAAATGCATCAGGTAGCTGGTTTGCTATACTTTGCAAATGCATAATTCGTAGAACTTCTAGTTTTGTCTGTTTAGTGGGAGGATCAAGGTGTTACAGATATGGTACACTCCATTTGATATCCTTTCCTACACCCTTATTTCTCCCTCTAAAACCGGGAATACTTTCTCATTGAAGTGACATGCAATCGGAAAATCGTGCCGTAAAAACATCACCAGTTAGTGGTTCTAGGTATCGTATAATAGATGGAGGATCATATCCAACATATATTTTCAACCGTCTTTGTGGTCCCATTTTTGTATGTTGCGGTGGTGCTATAGACACGTAAACCGCACAACTAAAGATCCTTAGATGGGAAATATTTGGTTCTCGACCAAATTGTAATTGTAATGGGGAGTACTTATGGTACGCACTTGGTCTTATCCGAATGAGTGCTTCTGCATGCAAAATAGCGTGCCCCCATACAGATGTTGGGAGTTTTTATTTCATAATTAATGGTCTTGCAATCAATTTCAGACGCTTAATTAAAGATTCAGCCAATCCATTTTGTGTATGAACATGAGCCACAGAATGTTGAACTTCAATCCCCATTACCATGCAGTAATCATTGAATGCTTGGGATGTGAATTCACCAGCGTTGTCTAATCTAACTCTCTTAATGGGATAATCAGGAAACTGAGCTCGCAGTCTTATTATCTGAGTTAGAAATCTCGTAAATGCCATATTTCGAGATGATAATAGACAAACATATGACCATCTGCTGGATGCGTCAATTAACACCATAAAATAGTGGAATAGTCCACATGATGGGATGTATGGGTCCACAAATATCCTTTTGAATTCGTTCAAGAAACTTTGGTGATTCATTATTAACTTGGTTGGTGATGGCCTTACGATCAATTTACCCAGAGAACATGCAGCACATGTCATTTTATTCCTCTGATGTATCTCCTGGAATTTCATCGAATGACCATATGAGCTTTCTATAATTTTTCGCATCATTGATGTGCCTGGATGACCGAGGCGATAATGCCATAATGTTAAATCTTTTGGATTTCGTTTTGTCACGAGATGCGATTTTATTGCATCTATATAACTATGATGCAAACCAGAAGGGAGTTCTGGAAACTTTTCTAAGATGTGTCTTTTGTATCAGAGGTTACATACATATACTTCTTTCCATCCTCAGTTGGAGGCTGAGTGTCATATCCTTGACGTATATGTCTTTGAAACGCAACAATTTTTTTTAGAATTTGGAGAATACAAGGCAATATTGATGGAAAATTTTGTTCCATTAGGCAACGTAAAGTTGGCTTTGCCTGTTCATTGGATCAAGTCTGTGGGACCTGATATTGTATTGACAATAATTTTTGTCGGTTTCAAATTAGAAAATTTTTTTTTCTTTATCAGGATAGTGTGTGTTGTTCCACTATCTGGTATACAGATTTCTCGAACATTTTCTTTGGATGTTGTTCCATCTTTAATATGATTCATCTCGCCTATTATAGTAGTCTATATATTATGAATATATATTTAGCTATAATGTAGAGTGATCGTGCTGATAACGTGTTTTAATAATATGTATAATTTATTATTAAGATAAATATAAATAAAGATGAAAAATTTTATACCTGCATAAGAACATGATACTCGTAAAAGAGAAAGCAGAAGGATGAGAAAAAGAGAGAGGAGGAGGATGTTATAATTGAGAATGAGAAGATTTACAATCGAATGAAAAACGTTCGTTTATATAGAGGATAAAAAGCAAAAGTTATTATGTATGCATAGTGATAGTGAGCTCCACAAAAAAAAAAACTATCTGTAATTGTTGAATATAACGTGTGATTCTTTCTTTAACTTTTATAACAATTATTAAATTTCAAAGTGAACACCGAAAAGTTTTTGATTACCGTGTCATAGGGACAAACCAATTGGACTCTGAGTTAATTAATTTCTAAACTTTTTTTAATACTAGATTTTGAATCCGCAGAAAATCAGGTGGAAAATTCATTTTAGGAACATATGTAACTCTAAATTTTGATAGCAATACATCTCAATGCTTACCATGATGAAAATAATTATCAATGTTTACCTCAGTTGACAGTACTCATATATTGTCTTGTTATGAAATGAACCTGACATTTTGTGTTTGCCTTATCTAATCTTGAATGGAGAAATTAAGACAAAGACAATTATTTAGTCATTAGCTTTATGCAAAACCTAAACATTTTCATTTTTAATGATATATACTTTTTAGCAAAAGAAATAACTAAGTAAAGAGTTATAAAAACAAAGTAAATGACATATGTATTTGTGATTTCTGAAGCTAAAAACTTTCATAATTGGAAAGACACTGAAGGTTCAAATTCAAATACTGTTAAAGATCAACTCTTCAGATCATACCCAAACCTCAGAATACTTACAGAAAGCTATGTGTATATACATATACATATATTATCATTTCTTAATTAAGGAGTGATAATCTTATATTCAGGATCTTGTATGCGAGTTTCGTGAAACTTAGCAATGAAAGCAGTGGCTCTCCTATCGATACAGGGCTCAGCGATGCATGAACATCCATCCTCGTCTGTGCTCATGATTCTTGGCCTGACATTGATCACTTTCTCTTCGTTCCACTTGTCTCTGTCCTTGGCACGGCACGGAAAGAACGATCTGATTACAGCAAAAGATGATAACGATTTCCTCTTCCTTCCATTATCTTTCATTATTAGGAACTCTACATATATTATATGATAAGAGATAGAGAATGAGAGAGAGAGCTATGATGTTGATCAAACTCTTATACATCAGATAGAGATATATAGTAATAAGAATCCTAAACTATAATTGATTTAATACAGGAGAAAATTAGTAATTAAAATAGTGTATTAATTAATGAATTAAACAATTGGGTTTATGGTGGAGCCGTGGAGACAAGTATTGATGTCTAGATAGAATGTATAGGAATGTTTAGAGAGAGAGATCTACTCTAGAAAGCCATCACCTAAATACAGTTTTGTCTTTTGGTAGGGCTCCATATACGCAAACTCGATTCCCGATGAAACTGTGAATAATAATGGACACTAATTAACTTACACATGATTTTGATTACGCTCGTATGTGTATACATAGTTCGATAAAACAACAGTATAAGTACTCTTGGACCCAAGTTCGGCCTTAAGATTTAGTCTTTTTACCTTGTAAATTTTCGTTGTGACATATCACTTGACCAAATCAACCAAATCACAACATTTTTTTTGGACCATTCTTGATTTTTGCATGTCATCCTCGCGCATGGACGTACTAATTTTCTACGTATCATTCCAATCTGATGTCCTCGAAATGGACTATTTATACAAAATTGATCATTTCACTACAACCATTGTTGATAGGCCTTGAGGGGTGGACATTTCGGTTTTTAGTTTGGTTTTGGTTTGGTTTTCTCGGTTTTATGGTTTATCGGTTTTATAAAAATTCAAAATTATATAAAAACCATATATGTTCGGTATGGTATGGTTTGGTATTTTTTCGTTTTCAGTTTTTTGGTTTTATAAAAAATTGAAAACCATAGCCGAAAAAAAAAATAAAAAATAAAAAATTGAAAACCATATAAAAACCGTTTGCAATTCAGTTTGATTCAGTTACGGTTTTTTACAGTTTATTTTAACTTTCAATCATGGGAGATAAATGAAAAAGATATGGATAATAACAAAACCTTGAGCAGTTTTCATTAAAAAAATAATTTGAAATGCTGCCATCAATAACACCGTTGTATGCGGTAGCACTGTTGATTATGCCTTAAATTTATATTCTTGTTATGACTTTGCCACAACTGTATTCTGAATACTTCGTTGCCTACCTCTTATAATTTTATACGTATCGAACTAAATGTGTAGAGATTCGTCGGCAAAGCTATATAATATAGCTGAGATTCGGTGCTATTGCTTTTATTAATCTAACAAATAGGGTGAAGATTAGGCTGTCTTTTATTGAACGAATCATAATCCTCTTCTCTTGCTACATTTCTCTTTCCTATTCCTCTAATCTTATCACTTTATATATTCCATCTATTTAATAAGAGTTATTTTGTTTCCAAAATAAAAATATTCTATTTAGTTTAGTATCTCTGTTGTTGTTACTCTTGTTAACAACCTACCCGTTCACCAAAAATAGCTCTACGTAATAGATATTTCATGAGTTAATTAAATAAATGATAAAAAAACTGATGGAATTTGCAAAAATGACCAAGGGCCCACTAGAAACTCAAAACACTATTTCGATGGTTATCAATAAATACTATTTTGTCTTTCTTTGTATCGGTCATATAAATTTGTTTTTATGTGGACAATAGCTATAATTATTGCATAAGATACCAAAAATTTCGTAGGTATAAAAAAATCTGCTCAAATCTACTTTCAATGAATCTCAGCCACACAATATACTCCAAATTTAACTTCAATATACAGTATAATAACGAGTTATATATTTTGTTATAGATTAACAATTATTATATCATATATAAACTTATAAATTTACATATAATATTTTGTTTTACACGGTAAAGATAGTGTTAGATTGATAACAATAATAAGTTATATAAATGATTAAAAATATTATTGATATACTTAACATATAACATATAAATTAACGTCTAATATTATAATTTACTAGGTAAATAATATGTTAGATTGATAACAATAATGAGTTATATAGATGATTAAAGATGTTATTGATATATTTAGCACGTTACATATAAAATTGATGTCTATTGATGTCTAACATTATAATTTACTAGGTAAAAAATATGTTAGATTGATAATAATAATAAATTATATAGATTGTTAAAGGTGTTATATTTGTAGTTAGTGTGCTACAAATACATAGAGCATTCTATTAGATATGTTAGCAGTCAAAAAATAAATTTATAAAAGTAATTCAGCTAACTACACACTATTAAATATGTTAGTACCAATGAACAACTAAATTTACACTCATATTTACAGATATAACCATATCATGTAGATAACACAGTAGAATTTGAGCCATTAACGGGCCTTAATTTATGGTAGCCCATTAGAGAAGGCCGCCTTTCAGTTTCGGCCTATAAAAAGAGCAAACTGACAATAACGTTTCCCACGTGTCACTGCTTATCAATTACCTCTAATCTCAACCAATAATGCAATATGACGACCCTTGTCCAAAACACTCTCACCAACATCAATCAATTATGGAGGTTTTTGACATTTTTTTTTTTGTCCCCAAAAAACTAAAAAAAAGTGAGCGCTTTAACGCAACGACAAAAAAAACCCATTCCATTCGAATAACGCATGTAAAGTCCAACAATTCAATTCCATCATTTTCTCACTTTTTTCTCAGCCTCCCTTATCATCAAAGAAGGCACTCCCCTCACCTACCTAACCCCCTTTCTCTCTTTCTTCTGAAACAGGGCACACAAATGGATTCTGTTTCTGCATCGTCCAAGACCAAAGCTTTAGACCCTCCGCTTCACGCCTTAGGCTTCGAGATCGATGAATTATCTCCAACACGTGTAACAGGACGTCTTCCAGTTTCTCCAATCTGCTGCCAGGTATCATCTCCTTCTTCTTCAATTTTGATCATTGACTCTCTTTTCCCACCAAATTCTGATGAAATATCATTTTTTTTTCTCTCAAAGCCTTTCAAGGTGTTACATGGTGGTGTATCTGCTTTGATCGCTGAGTCTTTAGCTAGTATGGGAGCTCACATGGCTTCAGGTTTCAAAAGGGTCGCTGGAATTCAACTCTCGATCAACCACTTGAAGAGTGCTGATCTCGGAGACCTTGTATTCGCCGAAGCATCTCCTGTAAGCACAGGCAAAACCATTCAGGTTTGGGAAGTCAAGCTTTGGAAAACAACAAAAGGATCAGAGAAAGCTAACAAAAGCTTAATATCTTCCTCTAGAGTCACACTTCTTTGCAATCTTCCTATCCCTGAACACGCCAAAGATGCATCAGACCCGCTCAAACTGATCTCCAAGTTGTAGATTTCAATGCTTTGTTCTCTCTCTCTCTCTATCTATGATTGAGTTTACTTGTATGTAACTATGTATCATCTTCTAAAAAAATTAACCTTTTGGGTGATAATAAGCTAAAAGTGGCAAAAGACAAGTCAACCGTCGTTGTCCTTGATGTGCAGAATCTACCGGAATATCAAGCGTGGAGCATCTTTCCTTATATTTAAAAAAAACCCCAAATTTTTGCGAATATAGTTCACAAGTAGCAATAGCAATCTAGTCTGTGATTTGTTAGGCCTGGAAAAAGGATGAAACTTTAACCTCATGTGCTTACCTCAGATTTGTGAGGACAGCTTGTGTCTGTAGACAAACAATGTTGTCAGATCTCAATCAAGTTCTAGGAGTTTGAATGCTTGTCGGGTGCATCATTTGCAGGGTGACCACCAAAAATCCTGCACCTTTTGTAACAAATAAGAAACATCAGGCATAAACACAATGAAGAGAGCATAACAATGTGGCAAGCAATTGAACACAAGATAGAGATGCTATAATAGGATCTAATTACAACAAACTTGAGTTTTGGTGATTTTCATGTCTAAGCGACATCAAAGTCTATTCAAGCAACAAATATCAAATAATGATCTCTTATCATATTCCAATACATGGCAGGAAACTACCCGAAAGATGCAGCTTTGATCGGTGCTTAGGGCTACAATAGCTCAGCGAGAGAATAAATTAGGAACCAATAATAATCTGGGATTTATCAAATTGTGGGCTCACGAGAGAAGAAGAACCAGTTTTTTTTCAGATTGGATTAAATTAGGAGTTTTTACCATTGAAGGATGACGAAGAAGAAAGACAGATAATGCCCAATAAGACAAAATTGAAGAATGCAGAGAGATCATGCTCAACATTCAACATCACCTTCGAGTTCTTCTCTCAATCTTCTCTACGCAGTTCCAGCGACTATTGTAAAATTATAAGGGTGCTCAATCCGGTTTAACCCATCCCAGAATTGAGCCGAAATCGTACAAGAACACCGCAATTCTTGAAATTGATTTCTCAAGAACCGAATTCAACCGAAACTAAAAGGTATTCCCTTTACGTAAACCGAACAATTCGAATCAAACCGATACGAAAACCGGATTTGGTGTGGTGGTTCTTGGTATAGAAAGGAGTGGATCGTATTACACATTGTCTCTCTCTGTGAAACACAGCACACAAATGGATTCTGCTTCTCCATCGTCCAAGACCAAAGCTTTAGCCCCTCCGCTTCATATCTTAGGTTTCGAGATCGATGAGTTATCTCCAACTCGTGTCACAGGTCGTTTTCCCGTTTCTCTAATCTGCTGCCAGGTTTTCATCTTCTTATTGTTCGTCTTCAATTTGATCATTAACCCATTTTCCCACCAAATTCTGAGAAAATTTTCAATTTTTTCCCTCTCAAAGCCTTTCAAGGTCTTACACGGTGGTGTATCTGCTTTGATCGCTGAGTCTTTAGCAAGTATAGGAGCTTACGTGGCTTGTGGTTTCCAAAGGATCGCTGGAGTTCAACTCTCCATCAACCACTTGAAAAGTGCTGATCTTGGAGACCTTGTCTTCGCCGAAGCATCTCCTGTAAGCACAGGCAAAACCATTCAGGTTTGGGAAGTCAAGCTTTGGAAAACAACAAAAGGGTCAGAGAACGCTAACAAAAGCTTAATATCTTCCTCTAGAGTCACAGTTCTCTGCAATCTTCCTATCCCTGATCACGCCAAAGATGCATCAGACCCGCTTAGACTGATCTTCTCGAAGCTGTAGATTTCAAAGCTTTGTTCTCTCTCTATGATTGAGTTTAGTTGTATGTAAGACCCTATGGGTCTGTTCTATGATCGAACTTTAATCTTCTAAAGAATTTAACCTTTTGGGTGAGAACTAAAAGTGGCAAAAGACAGTCATACCACAATGTCTTGGGATCTTATACAGTTATACCAATTGGTGATATGTGTTTTTGCAACAGAAAATCCTCTGTTTACTTCAAATAAAACAAACTGTTTGGTCCACTGGGAATACAGATGTTTTCATATAGTTAATTGACAAATACAGTATTATTCTTCTGTAAGATCCTGTTTGGCCTGGAAAAAACAAGATGGAACTTTGTCTTCATGAGCTTACCTCAGATTTGTTTAGGACAGCTTGTATTTACAGACACAAGATGTGGTCAGATCTCAATCAATCCTAGGAGATAGAATGCTTCTTGGAGGCGCCATTCCAGTTTCCACCACCACTAATCCTGTGCCTTCTGTAATAGGATTGCCTCCTACAAGCTAGAGATGCAAAAGACTTTACTTCCATTTCAAGTGAGCAGGAACATTACAGAGCAACATAAGCAACACACCTGAGTGATGTGGAGATTATGCCATCACTTTAGATTTAATGTACTCAAAATTGGCCGTTTTATTCAAAGTGTAGTCCTTTTTAAACATTCAGAGATAAAACAAAACCTGCTCTTTGCATCCACCAGCCAAAAGATCATTATCAGAAAACTCCATAGAAGATCCTTGTCAACATCAATCAATATACAAAAAGTATTAAAGAAATTAAATCATACAAAGCCTTATTGTGGAAAGGAATTACATTGTTCGCCATGGTTGAATTTGTCTCTATCTATCATCTACAAACCGCACAGTCATAACTCGCACATTGATGACGATGGAGCTAAGGAACATAATTAATTCTGGTCGCTTCACGTTTTTGAATTCAATATAGATCATAGAAGATATTTTGGTTTTTATGCTGACCACATAATAATTCATAAAACTCTAAGGAATCTCGTCTACAAAGAATACAGTAAAAACTCTATAAATTAATAATGTTGGGATTTTGATATTTTATTAATTTATAGAGTTATTAATTTATAGATTTCAAAGAAAAAATATTGTTTGTTTTTTTATTAATTTTTAAAAATATTTGTTAAAACATTATAATCTTTAAAAAAATCTTTCTAAAATAAAAAATAAGTTCTAAGAAGATTTTCATTTAAAATAAAATTAAAAATATCTCTAAACTCATATTTTAGTAGATTATCTCACTTTTATGTTTATATCAAATTTTTTTATGGTAATTATTAATTTATAATATAACTGGGACCAAATATTTACATAGGAATTTTGTTAAAATTATTATCTTATTATCTTATCGAGTTATATCATATTTTGAACTGGCCCAATTCGGGACCATGTAAAATTATTAATTACGTGTTTATTAATATATCGAGTATTAATTTATAGAGTTTCTACTGTAGATTAATGGGCAAACTCGGTTTTAAGATAGGTTTGTTTTAGGTTTTGGGTTGTTTAAGTATAAAAAATATTTGACCAAATTGATGTAGATGAAATTTAAATAATAAATATAATAATCTATTATATAAAGATTCAGGTGAGTCTCACAAGCTTGACACACACAAGCTTGACACATAAGTTTATATTCTTAAGACACATCATTTACCACATCAGCTCTTTAAAATAATTTAAAAACAAAAAATCCATAGCTGAGATAAATTAAACGTTTGTCATTGGTCCAATCAATTAAAGTAAAAACACCTTAAAAACGTTACAAATTCTTATCATGCACGTTCAACCTTCTAACAATAATTACTTCAACCTTACTTATAATAATAAAATATATTGTATCTTAATCGGAATGAAACTCCAAAAAGAAAAACATTACAATATCCATTGTTGAACAAAAAAGTAGAGAAACAGAAGAGACTGAACAAAAAAAATGTCTGCAAGTTGAAGAAATTTCAAGATATAGCAAAGTAAGTTATTCAGTATAAAACAAACACTAAACAAAATACTGATTTTTCATCTATTTTAAATACTTGTCGATTTTTATAGACAATTAGTTTTCACTATTTTCTTAAAATTATGGGTTCTGGCAATTGTTCTATGTTTAGTTTTAAAAAACACTTCAAATCAAAGTTCATTTCTCTGTCTTTATAATTTAAAATAACAATGTCTTACAAATTAAAGTTATATTATTACAAATGTTCAGAAACAAACTAGCATATTTATTTAACAGGATCACAAACTCTCCATGTTACTTGATAGAAATAGATATTCAATGTAGAATTATAAGAGAAATAATCAGGCAAAGAGTTTTTCTAATGAATTACATTTTGATTCTTAATTTGATGTTTGTAATTTGTCCACAGTTAACTATATACAGGGAATAATAATTCTTTTGAATTTTGGATCTGTGCTAATGATAGGCTATCTGGGTGTATTTTGTAATGAAGATGGTGAATTAAATTAAACTATTATCAATTGAAAGTAAACCAAAACACAAAATAGAACACATTGATACATCACGTTCTTTTGATGTCACCAACAAACAAAAAAAGACAAATAAGAGTTCCATAATGTAAATTTATCCAATATTTTAATTGAAAATGTAAAAAAACAATTCATTCATGTTAAGACTATTTATATAATTCGGTAAATTTTTATGTAGGATATATGTTCCGATGTTTATAGCCAAACATAAAATACAACAAAGTGGTTGATAAATAGAACAAACAAAACCAAGTACCTAATGATTTGAGTGCTGAATCATAAAACTTAACCAATGTCAAACAAAATTAGATTAGTTTGCTTTAGGACAAATGAATTAGTAAAAAGTTTAATATCATAAAAAAATATGGTATGTTTTTTAATCTGATTATGTAACTCATGTTCAGGTGATATTGATGTAGGTTAAATAATGAACAAATATCTGAAGAAAATATTTATTTTAACAAAGTTTTCAAAATTGTATATTAGATGATTAATTTTTTAGAAAAACTAAGCAAATAACTAATAATACATACACATAAACATATAGATTTATTAAAAAACCCGCATATCTATGCGGGTATTCATCTAGTATTATATAAAGTTTAACTCGCTCAACGTGAGCATAGCACATAATATAATTTCATGAAATATGCAGAAAAATAAAAATAATTAAATTTTAGTATAATTCATTCGCATAATTATGATTCATATAATTAGATTTTACATTAAAATCCTATCTATATATTTCTTTGTATAGTGATTTGTTTAGGTGTGGACTCTAATTTCGCTTATGTGTCAGAATGAGTTTCAGCTGAAAAAATATTTTTTTAACCATATTTTTAATTACATGTCATTTTGTGATTGATTCTTATCTGATGATATCTTAAAATAACTTCAAAAAAAAACTGTTCTAAATAATTATGGTTTGATATAATGTTTTCAAACCTGTAGCGGACCGAGCGGTCTGATTGGTTGAACTGCGACTCGGCGAGATTTCCAGTTAGTTTTTGTTGAAAATACGGGATGCTATTAAACCGTTCAAACCTAGAAAATTTTGTTTAAATCCGGTGAACCAGCAAAAACCCGATCCAGAAGATTTGTAGTAATAACGGTTTGTTTTCTTTTATTTTATTGAATGGTTTGTTACTTTTTCACCATTAGTAAATTTTATAATATAAAAGAAAATAAATTATGAAAAATAATAGATGGCAAAATGCTTAGCAAATCAAATGTTAGAATTTAATAATTAATAAAATGTTAGTAATTCAATAATTAATAATATTAAATGTTAAAAGGAAAAAATAAAATCATTAATTACTCACTAATGATATATGTAATCCATCGATAAAGTCTAATTCGAGAGAGCCATTTAATAATGCAATTTTCCACCATATCCATTACATGCAATCTCATTGACACTCTGAAATACAAATGAACTTATATGATCTTAATAAAAATTTCTCCGTCATAACCCTCAAACTCCACACACATATCTTGCAGATCGATTGTGATTTTTTGTTGTTTTAGAGGTTATGTTGGTGAGTATTTTAAAGAACCATGTAGAGAAAAAAAGAGCTAGAAACCATGACGGTGTTTTAATGTTGATGTTTTATTGGCTCCATTGAATTAGAGATTGATAGGATCAAAGATTCATATCATTGGAAATTTCCTCAAAACAAATATTGGCAGCATAAGCCAATTATTTTGTTTAAATATATTATCAATGTTTTTCAATATATAATTTTTATTGAATTTTTGTATGAAACTCAATCCATAATTTTATCCACAGTTGCTCCTTATATAATAGTAACAAAAATAATTTATTTTTTCTCTGTGATTTGTCGAGTTTTTTTTATCATATGGATCATGGAATAAATATAAATTATTCGAATCACTGAATTTTCATAGTTAGAAAGTATGGGCCTCATGGCATATACAAAATTCAACTGAAATTTGAAAATTTATGTAAAATTTAGATTTTTAAATATATGTTGTCGCCACAATAGATCAATAAAACAACATTTACTTTTATTTTAAATCTGTGCAAAAATAATATTCAATATTAATCTTGTGTATTTTTGAAATATTTATTAACATATAATATATACTTTTTACATGGTTGACAGCCTTATCAAAGCCATCGAATACGAACATGTAATATTTTCTCCAAATTTAAGAAAAACCACAAATGAAAGGATTATATTCAGTAAGATCTAAAACAGTTCGATTCCATCATCATGCAGAAGCCACACAAAAAAAAAAACCATAAGTCACTAAATATATTATGAAATGAAATCTGTGACTTAAGCTAAAAGGTAAAACGATATTATCTCTCGAGAGGCTTCTTCATCTTCTGACGTCCCCATGTCTTAAATTCATCTGTTATCTCCTCAAAAAGGATTGCATATTCTTTGATCTCACTATCTTCAGCATAAGTGTCGTCTCCTATTTTTCCTCTCTTGAAGTACATATTCTGAACTCATAAAAAGTCACTAAACTAAACTACTTTTAAATACAAAAAGCTTATCTTTAGAGATATATAGATAGAGAAACATATATGTTGTAACACGAAGTGTAAAGGATAAACAAACGTCGATTAATATTTTGTTTTTTCAAAAACTACAAGAACATGAAGAAGAGAAAACTGAAGAACACTTCTTAGTTAAAGGAGAAAGAAACTGAGATGTTTAAATATAATAAACGTATAATAAATAAATTATTTTTTTAATATTAACATTTGAATTATTAAGTATTTGTAGCCCGCACACGGTGCGGAGACATTAGGTAGTTAAATTATTTATAATTTATGTTTTATGATTCACAATTAAGAAATTATAAATTATCCATATTATCTAGAAATCTGATAAACCATTATTCTAAATAAATAATAAAGTTTGAAAATTTTAATTTTCATTATATTATACTTTCTATTTTCTCTTATTATATATATTTAATAATTTCTGTTTGAAAAAACATAATTAGATTTTAAAATTGATAATCTACATAAACATGATCCATATAATTAGATTCTAAATCATAATTTTATTAAATGATTTATAAATTACATTTTAACTCACAATTAAGGAATAGAAACTGATCCATATACTATCCATAAATCTGATAAATAATTCTGCTAATTAAATGTTGAAATCCAAAAACATAATTATCATTATATGGTAGTTTTGTGTTTTTCTTACTTTACCTTTTCAATTTAGTAATTTATATTCAAAAATATATTTAATTTAATTTTTTCTCTTTTTTTAATAAATAATTAAGAATGTAAAGTTTATATTACATTGACACATGTCACAATTTAAATTAATGATGACACATATCATGATATAGTGACTTATAAAAATCTGAAGTGTCAGCCTCAAGAGCACTCAACTTTAAATAATAAGATTATAACTCACGATATCGAGACATATTTCATGACATGGTATCATTAGTTCAAAACTTTAAATTGTGATATGTGTTAATTTAAAAATATAGAATTTTCATCCAAAAAGATGAAATATTTTTTTTCTAGATAAAAATTACTAAAAAATGATAAAGTAAGTGAATAAAACAGAAATTACCATACAATGGAAATCATGTTTTTGGAACCTTATCATTTATTTAGAATGATTATTTATCATATTTCTTTACAGATAATATGGATCAATCTCTAATTTCTTAACTATGAATCTAATTATACATATTATAAGTAGGATAATCAACTTTAAGATTTAAATATTTTCTTATCACCCACGCAGAACTTAATCTAGTATTCTAATATAGTAATTTGCTCAAGTTTGAGCTAACTATATATGTTAAATATGATGGTCCCGACTGCCGAGTCTTAATGTTCACTTGGTTGATGAACTGATGAGAAATAACTGAAGAAGAGAATCCAAAATGTGACTTTTACCGTTATTATGAAAGGCGAATAATAACAATGTTGCATGTGATAAAGAGAATAAGCAATCTAACTGCTGCACTAGCAACTCAAATCTTTAATCCAAAATGTTATTAAGGTTTCAAAAGTATCAGTGTACGTAATAAAAAAAGATGTTATTATGAAAGTCGAATAAGCAATTTAACTCCCGCATTAGCATCTGAAAGAAATCAAAGAACAGATAAGGAGTGAACAAGTTCAAACATGGTTTAGTTTTTGGTTGAAAAGAAAGTGATTTTATTTTTTTAATTGGATAGATTATTAGCACGACGAGTGTATGAACCTAAGATCAGTAAGGAATTATGAATATTTTAGCTTCTATACAGGGGATGAAGTGGTGGAGCTAGCCAAAAAATTTACAAGGGTCAGCTTTAGTTTACAATATATTCTAAGTAAATTTTACATGGGTCATTAAGCTAAATTTTCAATATTTTACCTATTTATATATAAATGTTTTTGGATTTCACATGGGTCAATTGATCTCCCTCCTAACAATCTGCCTCCGCCACTTGGGATGAACTACTTAAATGGACTTAGTAAATGGTCAAACTGACAAAGACAAATTTCAGGTAGGTTTCAGTCTCAAGGTATTTGAGATGCTGCTTATACTTTGAAGATTGATAGGACCTTCATCAAGCTGATAAGAGCAAAAGAAAAACATAAATGCAGAAAAGACACAAATGTGTCTATTTGATCCAATAGGAATGAGAGAAAATAAAACTAATCTAGCAAAGATTATCTAAAAACAGAAAAAAATGTATTTAGATTAATCAAATAATTAATTGACAATGCAACCGATTTGGAGTCTTTTACTTTATAAATTTTCAGAGGTCCATTTTTATAGATTAATTGGTTTAGAAATGAACAAAATCTCATAGTCAAATTTTATGCACTAGCCATTGTTTTTCCTGCTTTTGGCCTTTCAAAACTCATGGCTGACTCTACTTCTTGGTTTGGTAGAGTTGGTTGTGCATCAGATGCACAAATGAGAAACAGAATTAACATGATTTGTACACAATCCATTGATGTCAATTAGTCCTAAAATCTCATTTCTTTTTTACTTCTCAAATGGGTAGCTGATTTTTATGTATTTCTGTTTATGGTTGTTAATGGAGTAGAAGGATTTTATCGTTGTTAATCCAAGAAACCCAGTTAGAGAGAGCGATGCATTTGTTTGATTAGTAATCTAGATAGAAGTAAATTATTTTTGTCTCTAAACATTTTCTTATATCTATTTAATGAATTTTTTTTTCTTCTACAAAAACATTGATGTATACTTATTCCTGTAGCTCTATGATAATGGAGGAAGATGAAATTTGGATAGATTTTATAAATCACAGAAATCTATGTACACCTGACACAATGATATTGGTTATTAGACTTTTAGTGCTATGTTCCACACAGGAAAGATTCATGGTGTGCTAGAAGAAGATATGCATCTAGTGTATAGTGTGACAAGTTGCCTAGTTACTACTCAACTCTAGGTTAGACACTACAAACAAAAAGGCTTCTTACTTCAATTTTTTTTAAGAAAAAGCTATTTCTTTATATTAAATTTATTATTAAGAGTGTCAACACTCTTCTAGTATATATTATATAAAGTTGAGTTGTGTCTCACAATCTTGACACACAACATCTACAATTTTGACACATCAACTTTAAAAAAAAAATCTAATTAAATTTCACATTAACCTAAAATTACTCTATATAATTTTTTATAAAAAAGTTGAGTTATGTCTTACAATCTTGACACAATAGCATCTACAATATTAACTCTTCAATAGCTTACTCATATATCTGCTAATTTAGATGAATAGAATTGGGATATGGATAGAATATAATGAAGAAAAAAATAATTAAAGTCCAAATTAACTTAGAAATTAATCTATAAATTTTGTTTTTCAAATTCCTAGAATCATAAATATTCTTTGACTATCTAAGTAACAACAAACTATATTGACTAATTCAGTCGTGTATTGAATTGGTATTGCCTCAAGCAATGTAATCCATATTTCGTTGTCTATATAATACTCGATTTCCACATATCAAATCGAGAAAAATGACTACACTATCACTCAAATGGTCCAGAATTGATATATTTCTCAAAGAAACTGAGGTCTTACCTCAAATGGTCTAGATTTGGAAAAAGTAACCAAATTGGTTTATTTTTTTCTTTCTTTTGTTTATGAATTGAATAAATATTTTGGATCAGTAAAACCAGACTGGACTCCGAATATTGTGATTAGGGATTAGTTTATGCTTTTTGTGAGTTCAGTGAACTCGATCGGTGCTAAGAGTTTTTAACAAAATAAATATTTGGTTCAAGATAACATATATTCTACGTGTTTAGGTGGAAACAGAAATACTGAAAATAAAAATTGGAAACAAAGAAAATTCAATGAGATTCATCCGATTATAGTTGCGGTCAGGAGATCATTAATGGTGATATGCGCTAATATACGCTAGTAAAAATTCAAGGAAGTAGAAGACTATAAAAAGAATTTGATATGCATCTTTAGTTATATAAATCATTGTACATATATAATCTTTATTGAGAGAATTTTAAACTTGGTTTAGCTAAGTCCACTATATATGGAAATTTTGAAAACAAAAAGATCGTAGTAGAAAAATAAAATTCTTCCTAAATATACTTTCCTAGTAATGTTTGTGAACCAAAGATCTGAACATACTATTTATTTCATCATTTGAAACAAGTCTGAAACATTTATCCAAATCCAAATAGGAGAAGAAATCAACAAATATTTTCATGGATTTTTGCTCGTTTGTATCCATGACTGGATTTTTTGTCCAAGAGACTTTTTGAAGCAGACACAAAATTTAGTCTTTAATAAGTGAAAAGTTACCAGCTAAACATGTAAAAATTTGATTTGTCATAATTTGCAAATGGATGTTAATCTTTTGTGGAGGAAAAAGCTTGGGTTTAACAAAGAAGTTGTGAGAATCTCTTCTAGAAATACATTTTTTTTTTGTTTTATCCAAAAATTTCTAATATCAAGTTTAAAAAGTACAAAAAACTGAATAATAAATCCAAATTAAAAACTAAAAAATATACTATAATAAGGAAGACAAATTAGAAATTTAGTATTCAAAACGACGCCGTAAAAAACCAAAAACCTCTGATCGGTTTTCTATATTAGCTGACCAATACTGGTTTAGTGGTTTCATTCTCTATATATATATATATATATATATTTTTGGTTTAAAGGTTTAATTCTCCTTTCTATTGCATATTAAATTTCACAATCTCAACCTATTTCTATATAACTATCGTATTAAACATTCAATGCTAAAATTTGGTCTGTAGGATTGATAATCCAAACCAAAACTCCCATGGTTTGGTGCAAAAACTAATCCACTCTGCTTTCAAGTTAAATATTCCTTCGAGTCTTTTACTAATCATTGATCCATGTAATGATTGTATCACATTAACACTCCTCATCTTTTAAAAAAAATTATTTTTGTTGTTTACATAATTAATGCATTTTTTGCATTAACCCCTAGAAATGAAATCACTATCATCTACTCTATCTTTCCCTCGCTGATTACTTGCATCTGTTTTAAGACTTTTTATTTCTACCTTCACTATGTCTTCTGCCATTTTAATTATCTGCTTCAAGTAATGATTTATTACTCACCTATTGCATTAAATATTCTACTCAAGTTGGGCTTTTAATTAAATCTCTAATTAAATATAAAAACCTTATTATAAAAAAAATACAATAACAAATATATCAATAAAAACAAATAAAAGTTATCTCTATTACACAAAGCCACGTGTTTATACGGGTCTTCTCCTATTAGTCTAATAGACATAAGAGGGATAACTTTCTCCATCAGCTTACCACGTCAGCGTTGGAAAAGCCGCCACGTGTCCTTTAGTTTTAATTAAAAAAAAACGTAAACGATTATCTGTTTTTCATTAATCTCTATTTTGTGTTGTTTTGTTAAGTCTAAGGCTTTGAATGGATAGCAGAATAAATGCAGAAAAAATGCAGTTAATCTGTATATAAAATGATCCTCTTTTTTATCATTCACAAATTTTATACAGAACAAAATATATTAATATAAAATTAATAGATCTGCATGCAGATCTTTAATACTCTAAAAATCAAAAAAAAATAAATTTTTCCAGAACTGCTGTAAAATAGTAGCTGTTCACCCAGTATTGCATGCAGAGTTTATTTATTTTTTTATTAATATTTTTTTGATCTGCTTAAAATGATCTGCATTATATGATTTGTACACCATTCAAAGCCTAAACTTCATCGGATTTCAAAATCTGAAATCTGTCGACTCATTCTCCTCCAGCAGAAGAGTTACAAAATCCATGGCGTCAGTGGAGCTTTGCGTATTTCTCTTTCTCTATCCGTTAAAATCTTTGTGCTTAGAAAATAAAAAAGAATATAAACCTTCAAACCCTCGATTATCTCTTCTATCCGCTTCACTCTTTGAAAACGATCACTACAGTTTAGATCTGGGTGTTACGATACGCGGATCTGATCAACAGAAACATCCATCAGCTTCTCGACATTACACAATGACTAAAGGAAAACAGTGGAGACATCCTTCAGCTCTGATCTGATCGAATTGGAGACATATTTCAGTGATGGGATGAGATTAAGCCTTTGGTCTTTGACAAATTTAGGAATCTGTGAGATTACTCTCCTTACTGTTTCTTTAAAAGTTATTTTCTTAAATGCATTTTCACATTGTTTAATGTAAAATTCTGTGTATGAGCGATGAAAATAAGATGGGATTAAGCTCTTTCTGGGTCAACTGAAAGGCAAAATTTTTCCAAATAGATGGGTAGGGATTTGAAGTAATCACATAAACGATGCAGAAATTTCAGAAAAGATTCATATGTTGTAGGAGACTTGCTTTCGTTTTATTATATGTAGTTATCCTAAATGAAATTCGGTGACCAAATGTGATTAACTGTTTCTGCAGTTCTGATACTAGACGTGCTTAAAAACATCTCTCAAAAGCTCAAGCAGTGGAAAAAGCTGCTAAAAAAGTGTGATGAGGAATGGGATATGCAAGTAAATTGCAAGAACAATACAGAACTGTAGATGCTGTTTGCCAGGAAGCATTTGCGCATCTACAAGACTTGAAGAAACAACAACGAGAGAAGATACCAAAGAGCTTTTGGAACCGGACATGTATTTACGAATGCTTACATCTATGTTTTAGATTAATCATCCACTTTTGATATTTCTTTCATATTACAGAACTAATATTTCTTCAAGTACAAAGATGATTCAAGGCAGCAAATGTAATGGCTTTGAAGAAAGACGGAGCAGCCCTCCAAAGCCTTTGTTCTGAGTCTTCTGACCAAAAAGCCAAATTTCGACAATGGTTTTAAATCCATGTATGTCGGTTTTGCACTCATTATATAATTTCATGAATATGTTGCAACAAGGAGTTCTGAAACTACCATGTAAGATGCAAGTCAATTTTAAAACCAGATGACTCTTACTTAATGACAGTGTGATACAGCTCCACCAGTTTCAGCTGAGCAAGTAAGGTCGTTAAATATGAAGGTTCAAAAGTTGAAAACAATGGAAAGGATGTTGCAAAACCCGCAGAGCGGAAGAGTCAGACCACTAAATCTAAAAAAGCCGTCAAGCCAGACCAGCCTCCACCAATTGTCAAGGAATTGGTTTCTGGAAAAGAGGAGTTAGAGAAGCCAGCAACTAAGGAAGAAGAAGAGCCCACCTAAGTTAACCAAAGAGGAAGAGGAGTTGGTTAAGAAAGAAGAGAAGTAGAGAAAACAAAACGAAGCTGCAAAGATGAAGGAGCAGCATGTTGGAGGAGATAGCAAAAGCAAACGAAGCAATGTAGAGGAAGAAGAAAAGAAAAGAAAAGGCAAAAGCAAGAGCTGCTCTTAAGGCTCAGAAGGAATCTGAAGAAAGGGAGAAGGTAACTTTTGAAAAATATAAAGCATATATCTCATGCCATGACCCAAGTATGATCCAAATACACTAAGCATGCCATTGATTTGATGAACAGTTCTCTATTTTGTAGGAATGATAAAAGAAACTAAGGAAGAAGGAGAGAAGAAAGGGGGTTATCACATCAGAAAAGACTTCAGAAAACCCAATTGAGACATCAGAAACTGTGATCGAAAACCCAGAGATATAAATTCCAAAGAAACAAACGGCGGAGGAGAGTCAACAAATCAAGAAATCCCACAAACCATTAACACAGTTTCTCAAACAAAACAAGTTAAAATCCATTCCTCTACCTTTAAGGAACCGACAAAGCAAGAGAAAATTGCGACAATGGATGTGGATCGGACTCATAGTTCGGTCATTCTCGCATTGTTCCTTCTGGGTAACACCAATGTCTCACTCTCTCTCACAAATCTCTGGTTCATATGAGAGAAATGAAGAAGCGGTACACTTACACACACTTTCTCATGTGCATTTTATAGTAAGTTTTTGGCTCGTCAGTTTCATAATTTGGATTGTGTTTGATGTTTTTTTTTCCTTAAATTGGAAGCTTTGATTCATTGATTCACACGACAGACATTAGATTGGTTTTGCTTGCTGGGTATACATATGTCTAGGAAACACGATTTCTGTTATTTTTAATACCATAATATATTTGTGAAGCAATACACGAGTGTCAAAATAACGTCTTCATCGATTGTTGTACACACCCTTGAATACAACAGTTAAAAATATGTTTTGATGTTCCTATGGTTGTTTCTGTAAACTTTAAAAAAAAAAAGTGAATTACCAACTTCTGGACATATATCGCCGACCACACTAAAATTTTTTTCTTTTAGATATTCTTCCACTATTTTTTCTCTACTAAAATTGTAAAAAAAATAATACTTCCCAAAACCATTAAATAGATGGTAAAATCATGCCATCTTTAAAATTATTTAGCATAAACATATATAAACTTTTCATTCAATAGGTTTCACCAAAATATAACATCTAAAATTTTTCCTTAAAAACCAAAGAAAAAAACAAATCATTAAAAAGAAAACCCGAGTGTATGCGCGGATATTAGCCTAGTTCATGTTTAAAAGTCAATTAACGAAACTAATTAAGTGCCTTCTCAGAATATTTCTTGTACTTGTGATTTGATCTCTTATTTTCATCAAATATATGTGTTTTTATTTTATGACTAAGAAAACAAAAATTCTTTTTGCTATACTTCTAAGCGCCTAAGAGTATATATAAATGATAAAGGCAGCAAATTTTGGTAAGTTAGTGTAGTGCAGTGGCTGATCACTTAATTTGTAAGCATTTAGTATTGAGTTCACCTGAGTTTGCTATGTTATGATATTTTTGACATCTTTATATATAACTAGGTGAAAATCTGCATGTTTTTTTCTTAAACTATTTTAAATTTCTATATTTTGTATTTTTCTTACAAAACTATAATCATCATTTCATTTGTTAGATATTAGTGTATTATTATAAATCAATCAATTTAAAATATAGTATCATTAAAAAATTAAGAGTTTATTAAAAAATCATCAATATTTTTAATTAACTATAACATAAATTCTTATTTAATATTTACATAAATGTAGTTTAAGAATCAATTAATAAAAAATTCATTTTCTTTAAGTAGTTTAAAACTTAATACTAAATTTTTTTAATTAAATTTTTTTAATAAAATTGTAACTTTAAATTAAAAAAATATGACACATGTCATCCTCATATTAACCCTCGGAAGTAAACTAGGCTTTTCTTCTTGGAAATGAGTATGACACTTGAATGTAAAAAGTCAGATTTGAAAGTCTCAGATTGAATGATAGAAGTTGAAGAGTTATTTAGATCTATTCTGGTTTGATGCAAATCAGAAACTAGATCACAGATAATCGTTGTGAAAAGGGGTTACTAAAATCGATTTAATGCAGTGACACACAAGTAACAGATCTGATTTGAATGATTATGATAAAATCAACTTTTTAAAACACAAAACTAATCGACAAACACCTAAGATAAGATACAACCTGATGTTTTCGATGATCCAGTGGGTTGAGTGCTTGCTCTGATGCCAATTAATATGATTCTCCCTGAAATCAACACTCGCTAAATTGGATCTTAATGGGATAGCCTTGCAAACAATATTAATTGCTTCAAGGTTTGTGGACTTGGTAAGACTTCAAGAGTTGTGGAAGGCCCTTGATGAATTTGTTTGAGACTCCTAAGGATATAACACACCAGAGAAGAATCGATCTTGAAGGATATGACACACCAACAAGAGAAGTTTGATCTTAACTTAGAAAATATTTTTAGATAAAAGATAATATGGTTTCTGAAGAAGAGATACAAGAGAATATAAAGAGAGTAAAAGACAAGTCTACAAAGCATTAAAACATCTAGGAACCATCACTTGAAAGCTGGCTAAGCTTGGATTCAAACTCTCCTCATACGCTCCGCTTCTTCACACGTCTTGGGCTCGACTGATTAGGTTTAGATGATGGTGATCCAAACTATGCCTCATTAAAAACCTATTTCAAGAAAACCCATCTGGGACAAAACTTGAGATAGAAAAAAAGAGTACATATATAGTCAGATCACAAGCCCATTACCCCTCTTGAACTTGAATCACAACTAGTGTAGTTGTAACCAACTCTTTTCCCTCTTGATCCGATAGCATTCCTTGTTTAAGTATGTCTCTAACAGCTTCCTTAAGTTTGTTGGACTTTGCTCGGGTCATAAGACCATTTGAAATGAGCAAAGGTTCTTCTTGATCAGATCTTTGTTCCTTGTCTTTGCTCCTTAACTCTTTGACTCCTTGGTGCTCACTTTTGGGTTCAAGTTCTTTGTGACTAATGTTGTCTAATATCACATTGATAGTGAAGCAGATATTTATAAAAATTAAATAAAAATGTCAAATAACTCACAAGTTACATTACATAAATTTTACAATAAGCTATATTTACCACTACAAAGTCATATTATATTTATTTTTTTATCTGGAAATGTACCAATTAATGGTCTGAATGGTAAGTTGAATAAAAACGGACGGCTCACGTAAGCAGATGGGCCATTCATTATTTCTCATTCAACATTTTGTTTGGTGGATAGAAAAATAAGTGGATGCTATTTTCTGCAATTTATTTGTCTTTTAGTAGAAAGAAGTGGAAGAAATATCAAGTGGGCGAACATTTAATAAAAACAAGAGGATGACACTTTTATCTTCACACAAATCAAGAAGTTATATATATATATATATATCTCTTCTATATAAGAAGAGAAAGAGATATAAAGTTTGTGTACAAATCAAATATTTTCACCACCCAAAAAAAAACGTTATACCAAAGTACATCACTTCGTCTACAAAATACATCATTTTTAGTAAATATATGTTTATAATTTAGTTTTATTATATATATTTTATGTTTCACTATAATAAAGGATAAAAATCAATAATTAACATAATTATTAGGCTTATAAGTATAGTTAGGTTTCTAAATATTTTAATAACTTTTTTTTTACGTGTACAAAACATAATATTTGTTTTTTTTTGTTTTTTTTGTTTTTTTTGTCAACAGTCTAAGTCCCTAGAACGGTTCGGCTAGCCAAACCGGTGGCACTGAGTTTATATAGATGATTTCCTAAGGGTAGACACGAGCACTCCTTGCTAAGTTGTCTGCCTTCGAGTTTTTTGCGCATGGGATATGTGATAAAGTGAAAAAACTAAACCTGTCCTTCATCTTCACAATCTCCTCTAAGTGTAGAGCAAATGCTGGCCATTCTTCTGGTGCAGACACCATCTTCACCAACTCCGAACAGTCTGTTGCAAAAGCTACTTCTGTCTTATGGTTCTCTAACATGCAATGCATAGCCCATATGAGGGCTTCCATTTCTGCATGCAGAGGCGATAAACTTCGTCTAACACTTTGTGCACCCATGATTTTGTCCCGTACACCTTCTTTAAAATAATACCACCCTAATCCTGCCAATAATTCTGTCTCTTTCCAAGATCTATCAATATAACACCACCATCCATTGCACGATACAGATAATGAGGATTCCATAGAGCTGTTTTGATTTGAGTCCCCTGAATCCTGTTCTAGGCTTTGGGCCTCTTCCCACAATGTCGCTTCAGTTTTCGCTATTTTTAAGGTAATTTGTGGGTCCACATCAATGTTCGAATACACTTTTTCATTTCGTGCCTTCCAAATATACCATACAATCCATGGAAATTGTATGTTTTTCTGTCTTTTGATATTTTCCAAAAAAGATGATCAAAAAATAAACCGAACTCATTGGGAAAACACCTGGGGATGCTGGTATTTGGGATAGTGCCCAAGTTTGCAAGGCAGGTGGACATTCAAAAAGAACATGATTTATTGTTTCTTCATCCGCTCCACATCTTGCACATTGTGTGTCTGATAACACTGTATTTTGACCACTTTTATGGATCATAATAATGTCTTATGCAGGTGTTTTAACTCTGTTTTCAATGTTTTTAAAGTGTTTTCAATGTTTTAGAGTTTCAAGAGACTTTACAGGAAACTTGGGCAAAAGATATGCAATTTGGAACAAATGAGCAATTTTAGATAAATGCAGACCGTCAGAAGTATGACAAGCGATGAAGACCTTCTCACCGTCTGATCACCCCCAAACTTTGAGACAACATAGAGGATCCAACCAGCTTTCTATGACAATCCAACGATTAGATCTTCAGATACTCCCTATGCAAGAATGATAGAAAATGCAGTTCCGGAAGAGAGCATGTGCCGAGACCGCGGCCAACACCCATTTTCCTGCGGGTAGAGCCACCGCGACCGCGGAACTTGGTCGTTCACTTTCCCGACGACTTAATTAAAGCCCATATCAATTCCTTTCGTTATTTTTGAAGCCCTAAGTGTCCACGACCACCCCAGAAGCTATAAATACCCCTTTAGGTCATTCTAAAGAGGGGAGACCGAAACTTAGACAACTTAGAGAGAGAGAGAGGGATTTCGGCTGGAACCCTAGAGGAGGCCGCCGCATCAGAAGAAGGAGCCGCCGCCGAGGAGAGCATCATCGCGCCTCCGTCGTCGCTTCCGTTCTTCGTTCTTCTTCCTTTTTTTCTTTAATTTCCTGCAACTTTCAATACTCTGTGATGATTGTTTACAATATGTTTGAGTAGTTACCCAGTTGGGTTTAAAGGGATTTTTCAAAGGGAATTTCATGTGTCTTTGCTTATGAATCGATAGATTTAGGATTTATAATCTTCTAGATGTTCTTCGTTTGCCTTTAATCTTACTGCGTGATTCTTTGCTGGCCACTTAGAAGCCGATCTGATATGATATGTTGCGAAAGCTTTCATTGATTGTCTGAACTAGGGTGAAACGAGCAATTCTTCTATAGGAGTGGAAACCTACCTGTAGTTGAGTTGTGAATATTGATGAGTCTTATTCTGCTATTGCATCTTCTCCCTTCCAGAATCAGAGTGGAAACCTACTGATTAGGGTTGCGAGAGATAGTTGTTTAGTGCTGCGAAAGTAGGCTATTCATACTTTTGTGCCTTGAGTTCTAGAACATACGTAGTTGATTACCTTTATCACTTGTTTAAAATCGACCTAGAATAGACTATGAACCCCTGCGAAACCCCTTGAACCCCAACGTTTTTCTTTCATTGCTTACAACCTTCGATTTAGCTTGCTTTCCATTCGCTTGTTCTTTGTTTTCAATCGCCTAGTTTAATCGCTTTTTAGTTGCTTTACTTGCTTTCGTTTTTTTTTGTCAACTGCTTTTTAGTTTTTAATTGCTTTCTAGTTTAGATTTAGTGACAACCAAAAACCCAAAACCCAAACCAAAACCTTTTTAGTTCTAATCTGATTTAAGCGTTGGAGTGAATTCGTACTGAAACAACTAAGTCTCTGTGGATCGGTACCCTAAGTACTACAGCGCACATCTGTGCACTTGCAGACATTTAGGGGTTATAAATTTAAAACCTAAAGCTTAGTAAAACGAAAACAACCAACCCCGCGTTTACACTCGCATCAAGTTTTTGGTGCCGTTGCCGGGGACTTAAATTTGTTTCGTTGCGAATCCCAGCTTAAATCCATTAGAACACTTGTTTATTTTTACTTTTTCTTTTGAATTTTTCAGGTTTCTCTGCGATGAGAGACCGGGAACATGTTCCCGGAACTCTTGGTGATCCACCAAATCGTGTGGATGGTGATCCAAGCGATGATGACGTGACTGATGATGAGTTTGAAGAACCGATCTATGATGACAATGAGCTGATCGGATCGACAAAACATGAAGATGATGATGAACTGATTGGAAGTTTTGATTCACTCGAGAAATTCATGGGAGATCGAAGAGCTATTCAACCAGCCTTACCAAAGGATGGCAAAACCGAAATTAAGGTACCCCATATCCATTTAGTTCAACAAAATCAATTCTCTGGTTATTCATTCGAAAATCCGATAGACCATATCGAGACGTTCGAAGAATTATGTGCAACCATTACAGCAAATGGGGATTACCACAAGTGTAGTCTTTTCCCATTCTCTCTTAGAGATAATGCCAGCAAATGGCTAAAATCTTTGCCACCTGCTTCACTAAAAACGTGGGCAGCGTGTAGAACTGCTTTCCTAAATCGTTTTTACACTAGAAATCGTTCAAATCTCTTAAGAAAGAAGATAATAACTTATAAACAAAAAGAAGATGAAGATCTTTTAGAAACTTGGGAAAGATTTAGGGAATACCAAAGAGATTGTCCACACCATGGATATGCCGAGGAATACCTGCTAGGTATCTTCTATCGCGGTATAACTCCAGAGTTGCGACACTCTTTTGATATAGCAAGTAATGGAGATTTCACAACTAGATCTGTAGAAGATGCTCACGTTTTCATTAAAAATTTAAGAAACAGCATCCAAAATCAAGTAACCTTTGGTAATTCTGCACTTCCTGAGAAGAAAGAAGAAATTTCAGAAGTTATAAAGTGTCTCCATCACATAATGAGTCATCTTGGATTGCAACAACCAAACAAGGCACACAATACGTGTAACTTTGAAGGTTGGGACAACCCAATGAATTCTTATGATCAAGAGATGGTGAACACTGCAGAAGTTTATCAAATTCAAGATTTTCCATTCGTTTCTGATCACCGCGGGTCCATTCATCCGGACCGCGGCCAAGCAAGGTTTCACCGCGGTCGTGCTGGTTCTGACCGCGGCCAAGACATGATTCACCGCGGTCGTGAGCCCCCTGACCACGGGAAAACGTCTTCCAAGCCTGGTTGGAAACCACCTTCTGAACCAATCTTGGGTATTCAATCTAATCATGTTTCCTATCCAAGTTTTCGCTCTTCTGAAGCTGAAAACCTAAACAAAAAGAATTTAGAGCTTGAAAAATCTAGGTCTAAAGAGATTAGTGATCTTAGATCTGAACTAAAAGAGATGCAGAAGGATTTCGATGAAAGATTATCCACCCTCCTTAGCATAATGGCCAAAACTATTTCTAAAAACTTAGAAAAATCTGAAGAGGAGCCAAGTGAAAATTCTTTCGAAAGCTCAAGTGAAGCAGATCCCTTCGATGATGTGAAAGCTATCACACTTAGGAGTGGATTAGCTTACAAAGAGCCTGAATTTCCTAAAGATCCCGAAGATGAGGAAAAGGGTAAGGAAAAGGAGAAAGAAAAAGAAAGAATCACGAATGAAGATGTTGAAAAAGAAGTGGTAGGAGAGAAGGATGGAGAACAAGTAAGAGAAGATTCATCCCGGGAAATCCTCGGAGAAGACCCGATTCCACCTCCACCAACTCGTGTCTATAAACCTAAACCTCCATATCCTAGAGCCTTAAGAGCCCCTAAGAAAGAAAAAGAAAAAGCTAAGCTGAAAGAGTTGATTGATCAATTAAATGTGAAATTACCTTTCGTAGAAGCTTGTGCTATGATTCCTGCTTTAAGAAAATACATGAAGGGTATTCTAACAAATTCTTTAACTCTTGAAGAAGGTATTATGATGATAACCCATGAATGTAGTTCTATCTTGCAAAGCTGAATCCCTGAAAAGAAAAATGATCCTGGAAGCTTTGTACTTTCATGCACCATCAATGATGTAGCTTTTGAGCGTGCTCTCTGTGATTTAGGTTCTAGCATAAACATGATGCCTCTTTCAGTAGCAAAACGTTTAGAACATCACACTTTCAAGCCCACTAAAATTTCTTTAGTATTAGCTGATCGTTCTGTTAGATAACCAGTAGGTATCCTAGTAGATGTTCCTGTAGAAATCGAAAAATGTTCCATACCCACCGATTTCGTAGTTCTAGAACTAGAAAAAGAACCTAAGGATCCACTTATTCTTGGAAGACCATTCCTATCTACAGCCGGAGCCATAATCAATGTTTCTGAAGGAAAAATCGACCTTCATCTGGCCGGCCTAGTTATGCAATTTGACATGAACAAAAGTTTCGATAAACCAACTTTGGATGGCAAAATTTGTTGGGTTGATGAGTTAGACAGAATTATTGAGGAAGCCTATGAAGATCTTCTTCTAGACGACCCTTTAAGTGTCACGCTTTCACCCGCAAAAGATGAACGCAATTTCCTTGAAGAAATTTCAAGTGAGTGCACACGTATGCTTGATAAATCTGAAACTTATAGGAAACCTCTAAGCTATCTAGATCTTAAGGACCAAACAAACGTTCCTACACCTCCTAAAGACACTGTCGCAGCAATTAATGATCTTTGGAGCGAGCTTAAAGCCCCTAAAGTCGAGCTTAAACCTCTTCCCGTCGGACTTAAGTACGCTTTCCTTGGACCAAATTCTACTTATCCTGTCAAAATAAACTCTGGTTTGACGGAAGAAGAAACCACAATGCTGTTGACTGAGCTGAGAAAGCATAGAAAAGCCTTAGGATATTCACTTGATGACATACCTGGAATCTCTCCAGATCTTTGTATGCACAAGATAAATGTAGAGGATAATGCTAAAAACTCAATCGAAAGTCAAAGGAGACTGAACCCTAATCTCATGGATGTTGTCAAGAAGGAGATTATGAAGCTTTTAGAAGCTGGAATAATCTTTCCTATCTCAGATAGCACTTGGGTTAGCCCAATTCATGTTGTTCCAAAGAAAGGAGGAGTCACTGTCATTAAAAATGATAAAGATGAAATGATCGCTACAAGAACAGTAACTGGACATCGTATGTGCATCGATTACCGGAAACTGAACGCAATGAGAGTTCCTCACGGACGCATGCAAACCTTTCTAAAGCAAACACCTACAATAAAGTAACATAGAAGAAGAATTGTGAGTATGTATTATGAATTAAAGTAATTAATTTTCACTTCATTAAATAAAGACCTTACCATGATAGCATAAACAAACCCAGATATGCTTCCGGTTTTCCCCTCATCAAGAAGAGCCTTGGTGTCTTTCAATGAATTTTTTAGAAATCCCACCATCGCGGCGCCCCAAGCGTACTTGTTAACTGTGTTTCTACCCAGGAGAGGTAAATAGATAGGAGAAACCCCTTCGGTATTGTTAGGCATTATGACAGTGCCTAACAAATACAGCAGGTAAGCCTTTAGATAAGCATCACAGTCAAGACACTCCTCGGGAACTTTTTCAAATCTTGTTCGCAGCTTATTGAGATCCAGGCGGACATTTGTCTTTGCTTTCTTTCTCTTGAAATATAATTCGTCCACCTCTGTTTCATGTATATTTAATTCGTGTGCAATTGCATGAGCAGAGACATTCTCAACTCCAGTCACCTGCATCCCAATTGAGAATACAATAATCAATAGTGAGAAAAATAGTAATGAGGAAAATAGTAATAGTAATTACATAGAAATACCGGGTCCCCGTCAATCGAAAGGCCAGTTATGTATAAAACATCTTCGAGACTAAAGTCAACAAAAAATGACTTCTTATCCCCGAAGGAAAATACACTCTCATCTCTATCGTAGAAGTATGCCAAGGCAGTGAGGAGTGACAAATTTTGGTTGACAGAGTTTCCTTCGTGAAACCGCAGAAAATGTTTGAAGCACGTGGCTTCAACAAGTGTTTGTATTTGTGGATCAACTTTCCACATGGGCAACTTCTTCGCCAGTTGCATATTATTTGTAATTGGTTTTCTCTGGTCCTCCATCTTGCCTACAAATTCATGTTGACAAAATCAATGCATCAATAAAAAGAGATGTGTTCACATAACGAAATACAAACCAAGAACACTAACTCAATGACTCATTACAACACATTTACAAGATTTTCTAAATTTGCCAAATTGAATTTTTAACAAGATCTATATATCAACAGAGAAGACGATAGACTATTGTAAAATGTAAAGGAACAACAAAAACCTCATGAAAGCACAAGATATCACAGTTCATTGAATTTGAAACTAATGCAAACGAAAATTCCTATGTAAGTCAGGTAATATACAAAAATAGACGGAAACCAATCAGAAATCAGTGTCCAAATAGATTTAGCTGATGGAAATAGCAAGAGCAAAAACTAACAAACACATTCCTCAATGAAACCAATCAGAAAGAGCTCGATCTAGACTTACTGACACACAAGACACAAAAACAAAGCTACTAGAACAGTAGAAGTTATAAGACAAAATTAAAATCAGAGACATTACTCACAAGACACAAAGTCACAAAGACACAAGCTACGAACTAGAAAAAGTTATAAGACAAAACATGAAAAAAATTAAATCAGAGACATTACTCTCATACTCTATATAACTAGAAGTCTAGATTCTAGAACAATATAATTTTTAAGGAAAACAGTCACAAGAGTACAAGACAGTAAGACACAAAGTCACAACTCAAAATCACAAGACACAAAGACACAAACTAATGAATCAAAGTTTCCACTTGCTCTTGCACTTGCACTTGAAATAACTTGCAAATGGATTCCTATTATCTTCATCCATCGTATTCTGATTCTATACTAAATAATAACCAACCTAAGAAGCAAGACAAATAATATCTCAGATCAGTTTGATTAGCTTAAGCTGTCAAGTTGTGTAACATCAAAACGAAAACTTAAATCTTGAGAAACTCAAACTAGCATCAAACAAAATAACCAACAAAATCCAATTGGTATACAGTATACCCTACTGTTAATATCACCTAAAATGTTGAAATCAGTAACAAAAGACGATAACTTTCTATTCAATCACACAAAATTACAGCAAACCAAATCAAATATCATACATTCATACTCATTGAATCACCCAAATTCAAAACGAAACCCAAAACAATCTCAATTCCCACCAACGATCTTGCAAAACAGTTCAATTCACTACAAGAAAGATTTAAAAACACCTAAATTTGAGATAATTACCAACAAAATCGGATGTGATTTTGACAAGTTCAATTTCTCAAATCGATCAAGCTAACGGTGGGAGGTCACCAGAGATATGACAAACATAAAGCACAAATCGAGACTTGAGAGCAAACTGAATCGACAAAATTCAATTTTTGAATTTGATCGGACCGGGAAGAGCAAATTTGAGCAAATTTGGGAAGACGAAACGGTGAGGGAAAGAGATCGGACTCGGGCCTTTAACTAATTGGGCTTCGACAATATCCCAAATTTGGGCCTCAAATAATTATTTTCTTATAGCCAATAATTTGCGGTTTGGGTGTGTAATTTCTTAGATTTCGGTTTAAAATTTTTAAAATTTATTTATTTATTTAATTTTATTTAATTTTTGAAACTTTTCAAATTTATTTTGAAGACACGAAAAACAAATGCTAGTAAAAAAAAGAAGAGGAAATGTATTGAAAAGACTTACATATGATGAATCAACCTGTCATGCATGTATACATTATCCAAAATATATCATCTTTAGGGAATGAAATGTGTGAGTGTGGACTCCAGTAGAGGCGCAGCACTTGAGGCGCTCATAGATCTCGATTTCTTAATCATCTTCCGTTGCTAATCTCCAGGTATTTGTGCGACTGTCTTGTTCTTGGTATGCTCTCTAATCTTGTGATTGACTATCTTGTGCTTTGTCCTAATCACTCTACTGCACGATTTTCTGCATATATTTTAATGATGTAACTAATTCAGAAACATGCTTTTTCAACAGAAGTCAAATCTTCCCGCTAAACTTATAGAGTACTCCGAAGACTGTACGAATATCAACAAATCTTCCGTTGATTGGAAGACCGGAGAGAACTCAAACGCAGAAGCTCAAACGAATCTATTTGATATGAGCACTTTGAGGAAGGAAATTCCCACGGACATTGTTGCCTCTAAGGGTACTGGTGACCAGGAAAGATCCTGGTCTGGAAGTACACTTTGGGATCAATTTTAAATTTCAGGATACTGCTGGGAGACCAAAGTTGAACTTTGTAGTTAATTTGTATCCAATTCTCTGTAATGTACTGCAAGAATGCGACAGTGCTGCACATGCAACATCTATTGATTCAGGCAGCATTTCTGAGTGGAACCCAGTAATCATCCCAATAAGATTTTCAAGCCATCCTACCGCAAGGATTCAGTAAGTTTGTCTATGTCTCTTTCTCTTGGTTCCATTTAGGAACCATGTTTGCTTAGCTTATCCTGATTGTTTCTTTGTTTGTGCAGTATACCGGCAAAGTCTTCTGGAACTGGAGACCGGTATGCAGCTGAGATACACAAGAGAGAGACCTCTGGAGTTACCATTTTGAGGAACCCAAAAGCTAAGGAGCTCAAAGACATGGTAAAACCAGGAACCGTCCTTGATGCCTTCTTGTCTTTGGAGCCATATGATTATAAGGAGAAAGCTGGAATCCGTCTAGTTGCTAAAAAGCTTGTGATCCACTAGCTTCTCTTTCATTGTCTTTAACTTCTCATGTAGCTTCTCCTTCTCTTTCTGTAAAACCGTTTCATTTAGCTTCTCTTTCATTGTAACTGAGTAATTAAGATAAGTAAACCGTCTCACTAAATGGTTAGTGAATGGGACTAGTCACTAGATCACATTCTGAGTGTGACGAAGTCGAGATTGACTCCGACTAGATCACATTCTTGAATTTATGGATACTTTTCTAGATTTTTTCTTGTTCGTCGACTAAACTTGGGATAGGTGTACACCGTGAACCCTTCTCTTTATGAAGAATATTCCCTGATACTACACCGAGCTCGAATTTCATTTCCAGCAAATTCCCTGATAACCCTTCTCTTGTCAGTTACATATGGCATCCGTGAAGATATTTTAATTTAATTTTACCGCTGTTTTTAGTGAGATGTTAAAATTCTAAGGCTGCGATTGTCGTGGAATGCATCCAACGGTGAGGATGAATCCAGATCGCTGGACAGCATTACAGAGAGAATAATAGTATATCATAATCAAAGGTTGATTTCAATATCCCTAGTCTAAAGACTAAAGTTCTAAGGCTTTTGATGTTAGTTATGTTGTTAACTTTTGATGTACAGTTTCAGTTGTTGTTCTGACATGGCTCGTTGTAAGCTCTGTACTATATGTGTGTACTTTATGTTGTTGGTAATACAAGGAGACAGTTGCGTAAAAAAAAAAAAGACTAAAGTTCCTTGTTCCTCATCAGAAACCCATTTGTCTTCGAGTACTGCTACTTTTGCTGAGAAAGAGAGATAGAGAATTAATCAGTATTCATAGAAAGAAAAGTATGGCGGAGAGTGGTGGATGGAGGATCGGAGTAGCGGTGGATTTCTCGGAGTGCAGCAAGAAGGCTCTGAGCTGGGCGATCGATAACTCTTACTTACCGTTGGATCACGTACCTCTTAATTTCTCTCTTTACTACTATTTTTTGCCTTCATGCGTCATAGGAATCGCCATCGATGTCGGTTTAGGGTTCACTCTTTTTCCCTCAATGTGGTTTTGTCCCAAGTGGTTTTCCATATTGATGTTTTTAATGAGGTGGAGCTAGTGAGCTCTCCAAGCTTAGCCTTTTGGGTGGTTCCAAAGTCTAAGCTTGAGGGGGAATATTGACCAAGCAATATAGTTGAGGCATGTAGTCGACTATATCACAGTGTAGTTGAGGTATGTAGTCGACTATATCACAGTGTAGTTGAGGCATGTAGTCGACTATATCACAGTGTAGTTGAGGCATGTAGTCGACTATCACAGGACTATGTCAAGAATCCTTATTCAGACCTTATTCAGATCCTTATTCAGATCTTTAGTTCACACAACACCTAGCTAATTTTTATAACAAAATAGAAAAAATTAATACTCTGCATTATGCTCACATGCATGTAAATATCTAAAGTTTGGAGATGTTGGTAAGAGTTGTACCAGCACAACTATTACGAAAAACATAGTATTCATGGCGCGTTTGCTATTCGCAATAGTCCGGCTACAAATAATAATAAGCTTACAATAATAATGATTGTAACTAATAGAAAGACGCAAAAGCTTAACTTAACATTAAGACACCGTCAAACCAGTGACGAGTATCACGAAGGATGAGCTACACAACACCTTACAACACCTTACACAACACCTTACATTAAGGATGAGCTACACCTTACACCTTACATAAACAGAACAAAAGAAACGCTCTGAATCACAGAAAGTTATTTTTTCCAAAAGAAAAGTTCCGGTTTATGCATCGGAGACAGACATCCTTCCAAATATTTGTTTCATCCATCCAACCTTGGGTTCCACAGAATTTTTCTCATCCTCACTACTTTCAGACCCATTAATTGTTTCCGATGAGGCCTCCTCTTTATGCTTCTCCAATTCCAGACGAAGTTCCATTAATTGGGTAGTTAGTATATTGATGGCTTTCTCTTTCTCACGAATTTCATTTCGAGCTCGAATCAATGCTTCCTTTGGCCATCCATCCACTTCTCCTTGATCGAACCACTCAAAATAATCGCAGTGATCATTCCTACCCTTCTAATGACACAAATAACACAAATGTATGAAGAAGCCATCACAATCTCGGATTGTAAAAGCAATTGACTCTACCAATACCTTGAACTAGCGACAACCGAAGAACCCTCTTCCCGGATTTTTATCGGTCCACGATGTGGCAAACTTTGCAGGCAACCCACATGCACACTTCTTTGGAGGCCCAATTGACGATTCCGAACTCATATTCATCTATCAAAACAAAATAAAATCTAACAATCAAAATTAAAAAACCAAACATGTTATGATATGCCAACCTTCAAACTAAGAAACCAGCGAAGAAGATGATCCGAAGGTAGAGCTGTCAAATAACATGTCCATGACCATTTGGTCATATGACCAATTGAACAATGTTTTTCTTTGACCAATTGACCAAAGAAAAAGAGGACAAGATAAGAATGATTATGATATGCCAAAAAAACTAGAAATCCGTTGAGCCAAACTTCATGATTAAGATATAAAGAGGACAAGATAAGAATGATTCTTCGCAGACACCAAATTTAACAAAAAAGCTAAAAATCAAACATTTGAACTCCCCTTGCTTCCTTTACAGTTCACTCTCTTTCTTCAAGCATTGCAAACCAAAATAAACCCATGGGACTGAGAAGGAAGAACGATAATCAGTGTCAAATAGCTTGTCCATGAATCCTAACCTAACAGTCTCGTTACTCACTATCTCGTGAATCAAACATTTGAACAAATGAATCGAAAATTCGGGAAACTTACATGATGAGGAACAAAGGAAGAGGCGATGATGGAGCTAACATTCAATGGAGATAGCTTGAAATCAGAGGCACATAGTAATATTCAGGAAACAGAACCAAACAAGATCGCACAATTTTCCGGGAGAAATTTAGAAGAGCGAGAAAATTTCCTAAAACGGAGATCCAAAAGAAAAAAAAAAAGCTTGCACATAAATGCAGGCAGTAAGAACATTCCTACCTAGGAGATCCGTAAACATGACCAGAAATTAAGGCGAAGAGCAAGAGAACAAGACTATACCAGGGAGTGATCGAAGGCGATGAAATCACCACTTCTTCAGAAGCTCTCGCTTAGTTAATAAGAAAAAAAAGATGGAACGAGTTTCGATTAAATCTAGTGTGCGTGTGTTGTTAGAGAGAAGATCAACGGAACGAGGGAGATACAAGTATTTTGGGCCGTTCAACTTCTTATAGGGCTGAAAGCCCATTCTATCCTTTTTAGTAGCCCTGCGATTTTGGGTAGTTCGGGTCGGTTCGGTTCGGATAATCGGATAGTCGGTTAATTCGGAAATTGTAAATACTACCAAAAATAACCGAATTATTATTCGGTTCGGTTCGGTTCAAAAAACGGTTATTTCGGAAATTGATTTTCTTACTGAATTAAACCGAACTTTCTATATAAATTCAATTTTGTTTTGTCAATTTTGGGTACTTCGGTTTAATCAGAAAAATTCGGTTAATACGGTTAAACCGGTTAACTCTAACCCACGGTTAAACCGGTTAACTCTAACCCAAACCTGAAAAATCTAAAATTCAACAATTCAAGAGATATAAACATCAACATTTCATAAACATTCAACAAAAGACATGATAAACATTAAACATCAACATTTCATGATAAACATTAAACATCAACATTTCATAAATATTCAACAAAAGAAATGATAATATCATCATTCAGTTAGAGAATATCCATTCTAACTTCTACCTTTCTAAAGGTTAGATATTAAACCATCATAAAAATGGTTTTCAAAAAGGGATAAACCATGATAAGTTTGGTTGTCTAAAGAGAGAAACATAAATCACATAAACAATTAGTAAAGAGGGACATGGCCAAAAAAATTACGTCAAACCTCTTAAACATACACAAGTCTCACACCATTCAAGTTTCTGCAAAATCAATTAAAGAAAATTAGAAAACAAGAACTTAATATATTTCATAAAGTTTCATCGCCAAAAGTAAATAAGTAATACGTATATCTCTACCTCTAATTCATGCTTCTTTTCAGTGATTACTTTCTGCATCAGTGAATGACAAGATAATGAAAACATATAATACAAACGTTTTTAACAAAATGAAATAAAACGTATATCTCTACCTAAACTGTTCCAAACTTAATCTCTTCACTATCTCTCCCACAGTACAAAACACATTATTTCCAATAATTATTTTTATTTCCTTGTAGAATTGCCAATCTTTATTTCCTTCTTTAATCGCTTCTTGTCCAAATGGATTCTTTTGGATAAATTCTTGGACATTCTCAGCTTCTACTAGCTTCTTCAAATACAGCCTCAGATCACCATCATCACCTGTTATTAACAACAAAGTACCAAAACATATAGTGATGTATATAACTATTAATCAAACATATAAGAAAGAATTACTGATAACATCAACTTTTTTTTTACCTAACGATGTATCATTCTCGTTTCCATGATTGTATGTGGAAGGGAATATCGCTGTATGTGGCTGTAAAATCAGATAATTCAGTCATAATATCTAAAACATCAATGAGACAATAGAATTGTTTTTGTATAAGGATGAATGATTTTGTAGATAAACTTACTGGGTTAAGAAGCGCTTTGTAAGGAGAATCATCTAGCAAAACCGTGTTACTCTTACTGTAATCACCCTTCTTCCAGATCAGGCTTAGATCCTTGAAAACCACTTTCTTATTCTTGTTATCAAGGCAGGAAGCTTCGGTTTTAGTACACTTATCCATGTCCTGCCAATGTTTTGTATCACAAAACAATTCAAAATTCATTTAGAACATATTCGATTGGAATTAATTACTCAAGGATATAAATTGAAGAAATAACCACATACCCAACAAAACAACAGTTTTCCTTTAAAATCTTCAAGCAAGTGCGTACAGATATCTTCAACGTTTGCTCTGTAAGTAAACAGGTTAATCTATTGTAGTCACATTTTAACTTTCATATTATGTTAATTGTTATGCAAGAAAAATATTAAATATAGAAGAGATGAGTAATGTCTTACTTTTTTCTCGAGGACCAGATACCAACTTCAAACTTTTCAAAGCAGAATCGGAGAAAATCTTTACAAAAAGGTCTCCTAATCATTATCTTCCTACACTTAAGTGTTGTTCCTTTTAATCCTTGATCAGAAGCTTCTTTGAAATCAATTATGTTTGCAAGCAGACCATTAAGATCAAGGACAAGAAGCTTTTTCCTTGATACAGATACGTTGTCTTGGATCGAGTCACGTACAAGTATTTCCTTCCTTGTTTCGAACTTGTCTTCGTCCAGGGACTCCGAGGTAGATGTCTTCTGTACCTTACTGCTTGTTTGAGGCAGGTCAACCGCCTTGGCCGTTCTTTTCTTCTGAGGAATGATCGAGTTTGTTTTTGACTTGTCGGGACACACAAATGACTGCTCAGCATCAGATGTTGAGATGTCCATTGTCTCGTTAGCGATTTCGGAAGTAGAAGGGATGACCTGAGGGAAAATATATGGAGTAGTTGCCATCAGCTATCATATGGTGCAATCATATAATTACTATAAATTCATTATAGTGCTACATTTGACCTTCTGTGTATCTATCTCCATGGCATTAGGACCATCACGTAAATCAGCATTCTCCCCATCAGTATTATCCTGGGACGAATCAAGATGGTACACCTCACCTTTTCCTTTGTTTGATTCCGGTCCATTGTTTTCATCATCCATCAAAGCTGTCTGCAAAGGTTTAATCCTATAAATCAGACGCATAGTCAACTATGTATGAAAACTATGTGTAATGAGTTCGATACTAGTACCTTATCTGTTGGAGAGGCTTGGTCTTCTTCACCCTCTTTATCATTATTAGAAGATAGATCTCTTTTCTTATCATTCTCTCCTTTTTCGGTGTTCTGCAAAGGTTTAATCCTATAAATCAGACGCATAGTCAACTATGTATGAAAACTATGTGTAATGAGTTCGATACTAGTACCTTATCTGTTGGAGAGGCTTGGTCTTCTTCACCCTCTTTATCATTAGAAGAAAGATCTCTTTCCTTATCATTCTCTCCTTTTTCGGTGTTTGGGTGTGCATCCTTATCAACATCCGTCACATGTGCCTGCATATGTTTAATATTATAAATCATACGCATAGTCAACTATGTAAGTAAACTATGTATATGATGTGGAGAGTAGTACCTTTTCGGTGGCAGTGGACTTACTTTTAGCAAGCTCAGCTTTAAGATCTTCGATCTGTTTCAAAAGATCTTCGATCTGTTTCAAAAACCTAAGTTCCACCTGTTGCAAGGCCTCCATCGCCTGCTTGTGGTAAGAACCTGTGTGTGGTAGATTATTAGTAATTCTAAAAACTAATAGTATAAACTGCAGATATAAATGACTATGTGTACCAGCTATTTCTTCAGCAACTACATGCATTTCATCAGTAGTTCCCGTACCAGAAGCAGTGGCACTCTTCCGTTTAGCCTGTCGAACAGAAGGAGGTACATCATTGAAATGCTTGCCTCCTGACCAGCATCGGTTTGTGAAAGCGGGGCCATTGACAATGCGTTCCAGCAGATTATTCACCTTTGTATCAACTGCTTCATCATCAAACTTAAAATCATCCTCACTCCCTTCCACTACAGGCAATGTCGCGGTCACAGAGGACTGACATAAACAAAAATAGTTGTTTGATATAGTATATATATTTCTTATCTATACAGACAACTATATCTATCATATATATGGTGTTCAAAGCCGGATTACCTTCCCTTTGCTGTCCATGTCGTGGATTTTAGACATTTTTATGGTTAATGGCTTCAGACTGGTGTTATCATCAACCTCAACCTCCTCGTCCGAGGTGGTTGCATATGTGGAACCTTTCTTCTTCTTCTTTGCTCCGGGCGTATAGGTGGCACGAGTTTTGATATGTGGAATGCATTTCAGCATTGCTAGTTGCATTCCATGAAGGAACCCCTGTATAGCAAGGGTCTTCTGGCACAAACCCTCAGCCCCTCTTGTTTTAATACTGTTCATGGCCAGTGAGAATGCCTCTCTTCCCCACGGATAATTGAGGAATTTCTCGACATCACGAACGAGTTCAACATGGACTTCAGAAATCTTTCTGTCTAGATTCCTATATATAATTGCATACGCAAACAATAAAAACCAACTACATAGTGACTATGTGATTGAGTAATATAGAAACTATATAAATGAGTTATATAGGATGCTACGTGTGACCTGGGACACAGAAGAGCATCGACAAGGAGCAAGCAACAAAGCTGCAGTTTTTTCCGAGGGTCTTTGAAATCCTTCGAATTCAGCTTCTCTACTATCCATTCATCATCTATCTCCCCTAAATCATTTCCGATCAAGTCGTCCCAATAAGTACTCTCATGCTTGTCAAAATTCTCCACATCCGTAAGTATCTGAGGAATCTCAGGAAGTTTGGAACAATTTAGGCCCGTAGCAGCCGAGAACTCCTGAATTGAGAATCTGATAGGCGCTCCACCGAATTGCATCCAGATTTCGTGCTTCTTCTCCGTCACTAACTGGCGCGATAGCATAAAATGAGCGAACTTGACCGAAAAAGCTACGTCACCACCGTGCTCAAGCAGATACCGGAACTGAGAATTCCAAAGCTGTGACCATTCTTTCTTGTGCTTCTCCAACGCCTTCTTCACCGTGCCCAGATATTTCAAGACGAAATAGATGTTTACTTTCTTCCTCTGGTCGGGTTCACCACCCTTACAGAACATCCTCTGAGGTAGAGGGAGATTCTGCATGGTTATGATATAAAGGGCTGATAGATCCTGGATAGGCCTATCAAGGAAATAACAGAAAGGGAAGAGAAGCAGAAGAATTAAAAGATGAGAAACAGAAGAAATGGAGATGAGAAGAGAAGAGAATAGAGGAAGAAGGAGAAGACGAAGGAAGAAGAAGAACTTTAATTTTAATTAATTGTTTTTTTTTTTTTAAACTTTTGCTCACATTTCTCTCAGAGACTTCGGACTCGTCGTCCGGTTAATCGGCGTGAAGAGTAAAGTACAGTGAGTAAAGTGGGGTTCTATAAGTATTTGATGTTTGTTTATGTGATTGAACTTACATAAACACTAAAAACTTTTGCTCTCCTTTCTTAATTAGGGTTTCAATATTTTCTTAGGGTTTCAATGGATTTGGAATCTGCTTTTGTTATGCTGCTCTCTGTATGTGCTATCAGTCTATGTCCAGTTCTCTTCTTTTGGTTTATTCGAATCCGTGCTGAAAATAACGAACAAGTTAACCATGTAAGTTCATCCAATTTTTTCTTAGGGTTCCAATGAAATTTATGTTTGAATCTAAGCAAGTTGCCGATGTAAATTTCTTCTCTAATAATCTGAAGTTCTTGTTTCGATAGAATGTGAGTCCGTATCCGAGCTCTTCAGACCACATTGTGAATGTGGAGCTGTCTTCGGAAGCAGCACCATTTTCCTCTTTGGAAGCAACCTGCTCCTCTTCTGAATCAGCAGCTTGGTATGAGGACATATCACCGCGCACCTTTATTTCTCTACTGTAAGACCTCGTGTTACAATTAAGTCTATCCAATCACGCATAATTTTCATCGTATATTATCTGTTTCAAGACTCTTGCTTTGGTTAGGTTTGTTTTTAGTCCCTAGCTTTGAAATCAGTATTTAGTTGTCGATGGGTTTCCAACATCGTGTATATTATTGGTGGCTATTTGTAGGCTTGCTTTATTTCTTGGGTTTACAAAGCTAATTGGTATACTATGCATTTCTAAAACTAGTTGGTATGTATGGTTGATCCTTCCAATACATTGGAAAATTTTAATATGTTGTTCATTTACCTTAGTGACGGAGATCGTGCTCTGTCTCTTGCTCGGAACAATGCTCAGAATGAGGCTGAGACTGAGGCTGAGGCGAACACCAGTGATTATATGATGTAAGATCTTTACAATTAGATAATTTTTGTAACACAAGTGTTGCAATTAAGTCTACACATAATTCTCATCGTATATTTTCCGTTTCAAGACTCTTGCTTTGCCTAGGTTTGTTTTTTGGGATTTGAAATCAATGTTTAGTTGTCGATCGGTTTCTAACATCGTGTATATAATTGGTGGCTATTTGTAGGCTTGCTTTATTTCTTGGGTTTTACATTGTTTTAAGCTAATTAGTATATTATGCATTTCTATAACTAGTTGGTATGTACGGTTGATCCTTTCAATACATTGGAAAATTTTAATCCCTTGTTCATTTACCTTAGTGCGGAGGATGAAGCCAATGCTCAGGCTCAGGCTCAGGCTCAGGCTCAGGGAGATGTTCGTATTCCAATTTGGGTTATCCCTAAGATTGAAACCTCGGGCACCAAGATGAAGCATGAAGATAGCTTGACCTTACTTGAACGCTATCAATCTTTTGTTCATTGTTACCTTAGTGCGGAGGATGAGGGCAATGCTCCGGCTCTGGCTCAGGGAACATCTCGTGCTCAGGCTCAGGCTCATCAGGGAGATGTTCATATTCCAATTTGGTTTATCCCTAAGATTGAAACCTCGGGCACCAAGATGAAGCATGAAGATAGCTTGACCTTACTTGAAAGCTATAAATCTTTTGTTCATGGTTAATATGTTCTTCGGGCACCAAGATGAAGCATGAAGATAGCTTGACCTTACTTGAACGCTATCAATCTTTTGTTCATGGTTAATATGTTCTGTTTAACAATGAACAAAATGGGACCGCGTCGCCC
>NW_006256486.1:5785008-5804772 GCF_000478725.1 Eutrema salsugineum
ATCTTCAGTTTCATCTTGGTGCTCAAGGTTTCAATATTAGGGATAACACAAATTGGAATATGAAGATCTCCCTGAGCCTGAGCCTGAGCCTCAGCCTGAGCATTGGCTTCATCCTCCGCACTAAGGTAAATGAACAAGGGATTAAAATTTTCCAATGTATTGAAAGGATCAACCGTACATACCAACTAGTTATAGAAATGCATAATATACTAATTAGCTTAAAACAATGTAAAACCCAAGAAATAAAGCAAGCCTACAAATAGCCACCAATTATATACACGATGTTAGAAACCGATCGACAACTAAACATTGATTTCACATCCCAAAAAACAGAACATATTTCCCCAGTAGAGTCCTTCACAAGCTTTAGCCAAATTTTGCACTTCATCGATGTGGTTAGTGTTTATAGAGCTTGATTCATCATTCATATCTGGCTAAGGAACCCATGTGCTTGAAAGTTATGGTATGTCTTATTGACCAAGCAATGTAGTTGAGGCATATAGTCGACTATATCACAGTGTAGTTGCGGAATGTAGTCGACTATATTACAGGACTATATAAATGATCCTTATTCAGATCTTAAATTAGGTTTATGTGGTTATACATCATCAGTTCATGAGCATTCATACCTTATTCAGATCTTAAATTAGGTTTATGTGGTTAAATACAAGATAATAGATATAAATATGTATACAAAAAATTTATAATTATTAATTTATAATTTTTCAAAAAAAAAAAAACAAAAAACAACTTTTGCACAACTTGGAGATTTTGATCTGCGTTTGATTTTGTTGTTCTGATTTTGCTTTTGAGTGACCACTGTTACAGGATCAGTTTCTAGTTCGACGAATGAAAAATCCAAAGGTCAACCAGCCAGCCAGAATTCATTCATTTCCCCAGTAGAGTCCTTCACAAGCTTTAGCCAAATTTTGCACTTCATCGATGTGGTTAGTGTTTATAGAGCTTGACTTGATTCATCAATCATATCTGGCTAAGGAACCCATGTGCTTGAAAGTTATGGTATGTCTTATTGACCAAGCAATGTAGTTGAGGCATGTAGTCGAATACATCACAGTGTAGTTGAGTCATGTAGTCGACTATATCAGGAGTATTGACCAAAGCATGTAGTTGACTATATCACAGAAATAAAGTTGACGTGTGACGTGTGCAGGTGGGAAGAGCTATGACAAAAATACACAAGAAATAAAGTTGAAATGACAGGCGGGAAGAGCTGCCTGCCCCAAGCTTTTATTCTCTCTCGCTTGAGTCTGTTCTTCCTCTTTCCCTCACACTCTTTCAACTCTCTCTCTCTCTCTCTCTTAAAGTTGAAGGAGTTGAAGGTTTCTCTGTCGTTTCTTCAAAAATTAAAAAAAATTGCCCTGCAGATCCTTCGGCTTCTCCGTGTCTTCCTTCTCCTCATTAGTTTTCCAGAGTACGATCTCAATCTCTATTTGTACTCCTCAATCTATCGTTAATTCGTGTTCAGATTGTTCGATTATTTCCTTAGATGTGATGCTGGTTTCTTCATATTGTTCGATTCTTTCATTAATTTCATTATTTCAGTCCTTATCTTCGGTTATCATATCGATTCCGTGGATTTCTCTTGGTTTTTATGCTAGTTCTTCTCATGGATTTTTGGATTTTTAGGTTTTTTTTTTTTTTTTGGTAAAATGGATTTTCTAGGTTGTAGCTCAGAAGCTTTTAGTTTTGTGTTCATTGTCTTAAAATGGACAGTTTTCTGTTCTTGATGACCATTATAATGTAGTGAATAATTTTGGGTATTAATTGGTTATAATTGAGGAAGTATATCGTAATCAAAGTTATTGGTGATTATCTTGCTTGGAATTTCTTCGAGATTAAAGTTGAATGTATATACGCTTGATGTTGAAGTTCGTCATGTCTCTTCTTGCGCCTTTGATTTAAGGATTTCGAGTTGTTCTGTTAATTGGTTCAGGCATTAGTTAGTGTTAACCTCTGGAAGCATAGACTTGTTAAGGGGTTAATTTTATTCATTTTCTGATATTAACCATTCTACCTGCAAATTTTCATGCCTTGTTGAATTATTGTTTTGTGTTCTAGTAGTGTTCCACGGCATTTTGATTGAAGCTTAAAGAGCATGAATGTATACTTCAGGATTTTGTCAACGATCTTTAATTGATTAAATCTCTTAAGCAACAATTGTTAAGATGTGAATTTGCTATGAAGAAAGCAATCACTTAGTTGCAAGTTATGATAGTAGTTATTGTTCTTTGTTGTGTATTGTTTTGTCTGTTCTTATTGTTCTTTGTTTGTGTATTGTTTTTTTTTACAGGGCGAGTACTAAAGACTCTTGCCGCATCCCAAAGGTTGTTTCTTTTTTCAGTTTTTGTTTATTATTTCGATAAGATGGCGATCTCTCTGACGGCAGGAGCAGTTAAGAAACTTGCTAATGGAGATGTGACGTCCGAAATACAAATGATGCCGGTGCTGCATGTGTTGAATACGACGATTGCTGTGGTTAACGGAATTGAAGGGGTTGTGTTGGGGTTAACAGACGGGCAGGGGCATTCGATACGGGCATTACTTAAGGGTGATCTGACAAGCTTGGTGAAAGACAACATTGTTGGATCCGGTAGTAATATTCAGCTCCTTCAATTCACCACTCGAGTCACCGCTCTACATTTGCAAAGGTAAATTTTGCGCTAGTTTGCCTTTCTTTCTTTTTTTTGAGTAGAAACGACGAATTTTGTAGTTTCCTGAAATGAAACTGATGTTCAAAGTTTTTTTCTTCTTTTCTTTGACAGGGTTCTTAATATTACTGCTGCGAATGTGATATTATCTAGTTCTGATGTAATTGGACAACCTCATTCTGATGTAATTGGACAACCTCAAGGTCCTCAAGGTCTTAAACCTCTTGTTGCGGACGAGCTGAAGATCTTTCGCAATAGAATTAAAGATGCTAAGGCTTTCGTTTGTGATACTGTAAGTACTATATAATTTAAAAATTTTAATCATTTGTCATACAAAACTAATCTTGGGATTGTGATGTTTTGCTTATAGAGAACCACAAAAGATGGTATTCGGGCTGCAATAAGGTGTTTTGACATGATAATAACTAAATTTAACATGTTATTATCGGATCTGCGTGTTCGTCGAAAGGAGCCTAGAATACTCCCTTCAAATGATGACTCGGAGGACTTATACATGGATCAACTCCGGTTAAACGCTAGTAGCCTCATCAAGTTCTTTATGAAGTGTATTGTTCCTCAATTGTTGAAGTTATTCCATTCTACTACCTACGTGCCTGAACTCAATAAAATCCAAAGTGTTGTAGTTGGATGTAGTATCTCAGTTTATCGTCTTACAACGGAGGGTTTCGACTGCAAAAAGGATGAAGATGAGGATTTTGAATGGTTTCCGTGAGAAGGAAGAATGTAGTTCCTTTTTTAATCAAAACTTGTCAATGCTTGTTAGCATTCTCTAATTTTTTTAAAGTAGTATTGTATTCTCTCGTAGACTCGTACTATATTCTCTAATCCTGCTAGTTTTAATGTAGTACTTTTTTCTCTTATTAAGTCTTTTATTCGTATATATTGTCTTTGATTTCACATATCTCTGCAAATCATAACACGTTTTACTGTATTTTCTGAAGCAGTTCTGAAGCAGTTGACTTTATTTATACTCTGCCAAATAATACAAACGACCTATTTACCATTACTACAAGCCCTTTCTATAATTCTAAAAGATTGTTCATCAGCATCAAAGAGTTGCACACATATTGTAGAAAGAAAATCTTTGATTAGGAGTTTGAAATTCACACTTCCCGATGCCTACCATCGGGACCATAACATTAACTTAGGGGAATGTACTAGTAGTGTCTGAGCCAAGGATTATATTAAAAGGTCAATAAGTGATGTCAAGGCATGAGATATAAATTACGATCATGAGCAATAGATACTAATGAAGTAACCTTTGAATCCCCTTGGGTCACAATCTAGCATTTGGAGTGATTTGTATAAAAATCACAATTCTTGTGTTATTCAAACATGAATTTTAAAAAACCTTTTAAAATCTCATGTTATTGAACTAGTGATTTGTAAATGAACTTTCAAATCCAATTTACAAACAAAGCCAACTAAATTCTTGATACAAGAAAGCAACTGGAACAAGCATGAGATTCTGATCAAAGTCTTAAAGTTTTGGCAAGCGATCTTCTATTTCCGCTTTAGCACCGTGGCTTAAGATCTTTGTTAACCCTCTTCATCACAGTTTTGATATGCATCTCCTTCATAAGCATAGGTTGACCTCTCACAAAGTTCTCATTGCCGAATTCCCGTAGCCCATCTGACCTCTTAATTTTGCTAAAGCCCTACCAAGCCTGAGCCTGAGCATTGGCTTCATCCTCCGCACTAAGGTAAATGAACAAGGGATTAAAATTTTCCAATGTATTGAAAGGATCAACCGTACATACCAACTAGTTATAGAAATGCATAATATACTAATTAGCTTAAAACAATGTAAAACCCAAGAAATAAAGCAAGCCTACAAATAGCCACCAATTATATACACGATGTTAGAAACCGATCGACAACTAAACATTGATTTCAAATCCCAAAAAACAGAACATATTTCCCCAGTAGAGTCCTTCACAAGCTTTAGCCAAATTTTGCACTTCATCGATGTGGTTAGTGTTTATAGAGCTTGATTCATCATTCATATCTGGCTAAGGAACCCATGTGCTTGAAAGTTATGGTATGTCTTATTGACCAAGCAATGTAGTTGAGGCATATAGTCGACTATATCACAGTGTAGTTGCGGAATGTAGTCGACTATATTACAGGACTATATAAATGATCCTTATTCAGATCTTAAATTAGGTTTATGTGGTTATACATCATCAGTTCATGAGCATTCATACCTTATTCAGATCTTAAATTAGGTTTATGTGGTTAAATACAAGATAATAGATATAAATATGTATACAAAAAATTTATAATTATTAATTTATAATTTTTCAAAAAAAAAAAAACAAAAAACAACTTTTGCACAACTTGGAGATTTTGATCTGCGTTTGATTTTGTTGTTCTGATTTTGCTTTTGAGTGACCACTGTTACAGGATCAGTTTCTAGTTCGACGAATGAAAAATCCAAAGGTCAACCAGCCAGCCAGAATTCATTCATTTCCCCAGTAGAGTCCTTCACAAGCTTTAGCCAAATTTTGCACTTCATCGATGTGGTTAGTGTTTATAGAGCTTGACTTGATTCATCAATCATATCTGGCTAAGGAACCCATGTGCTTGAAAGTTATGGTATGTCTTATTGACCAAGCAATGTAGTTGAGGCATGTAGTCGAATACATCACAGTGTAGTTGAGTCATGTAGTCGACTATATCAGGAGTATTGACCAAAGCATGTAGTTGACTATATCACAGAAATAAAGTTGACGTGTGACGTGTGCAGGTGGGAAGAGCTATGACAAAAATACACAAGAAATAAAGTTGAAATGACAGGCGGGAAGAGCTGCCTGCCCCAAGCTTTTATTCTCTCTCGCTTGAGTCTGTTCTTCCTCTTTCCCTCACACTCTTTCAACTCTCTCTCTCTCTCTCTCTTAAAGTTGAAGGAGTTGAAGGTTTCTCTGTCGTTTCTTCAAAAATTAAAAAAAATTTCCCTGCAGATCCTTCGGCTTCTCCGTGTCTTCATTCTCCTCATTAGTTTTCCAGAGTACGATCTCAATCTCTATTTGTACTCCTCAATCTATCGTTAATTCGTGTCCAGATTGTTCAATTATTTCCTTAGATGTGATGCTGGTTTCTTCATATTGTTCGATTCTTTCATTAATTTCATTATTTCAGTCCTTATCTTCGGTTATCATATCGATTCCGTGGATTTCTCTTGGTTTTTATGCTGGTTCTTCTCATGGATTTTTGGATTTTCTAGGTTTTTTTTTTTTTTGGGTAAAATGGATTTTCTAGGTTGTAGCTCAGAAGCTTTTAGTTTTGTGTTCATTGTCTTAAAATGGACAGTTTTCTGTTCTTGATGACCATTATAATGTAGTGAATAATTTTGGGTATTAATTGGTTATAATTGAGGAAGTATATCGTAATCAAAGTTATTGGTGATTATCTTGCTTGGAATTTCTTCGAGATTAAAGTTGAATGTATATACGCTTGATGTTGAAGTTCGTCATGTCTCTTCTTTGGCCTTTGATTTAAGGATTTCGAGTTGTTCTGTTAATTGGTTCAGGCATTAGTTAGTGTTAACCTCTGGAAGCATAGACTTGTTAAGGGGTTAATTTTATTCATTTTCTGATATTAACCATTCTACCTGCAAATTTTCATGCCTTGTTGAATTATTGTTTTGTGTTCTAGTAGTGTTCCACGGTATTTTGATTGAAGCTTAAAGAGCATGAATGTATACTTCAGGATTTTGTCAACGATCTTTAATTGATTAAATCTCTTAAGCAACAATTGTTAAGATGTGAATTTGCTATGAAGAAAGCAATCACTTAGTTGCAAGTTATGATAGTAGTTATTGTTCTTTGTTGTGTATTGTTTTGTCTGTTCTTATTGTTCTTTGTTTGTGTATTGTTTTTTTTTTTACAGGGCGAGTACTAAAGACTGTTGCGCATCCCAAAGGTTGTTTCTTTTTTCAGTTTTTGTTTATTATTTCGATAAGATGGCGATCTCTCTGACGGCAGGAGCAGTTAAGAAACTTGCTAATGGAGATGTGACGTCCGAAATACAAATGATGCCGGTGCTGCATGTGTTGAATACGACGATTGCTGTGGTTAACGGAATTGAAGGGGTTGTGTTGGGGTTAACAGACGGGCAGGAGCATTCGATACGGGCATTACTTAAGGGTGATCTGACAAGCTTGGTGAAAGACAACATTGTTGGATCCGGTAGTAATATTCAGCTCCTTCAATTCACCACTCGAGTCACCGCTCTACATTTGCAAAGGTAAATTTTGCGCTAGTTTGCCTTTCTTTCTTTTTTTTTGAGTAGAAACGACGAATTTTGTAGTTTCCTGAAATGAAACTGATGTTCAAAGTTTTTTTCTTCTTTTCTTTGACAGGGTTCTTAATATTACTGCTGCGAATGTGATATTATCTAGTTCTGATGTAATTGGACAACCTCATTCTGATGTAATTGGACAACCTCAAGGTCCTCAAGGTCTTAAACCTCTTGTTGTGGATGAGCTGAAGATCTTTCGCAATAGAATTAAAGATGCTAAGGCTTTCGTTTGTGATACTGTAAGTACTATATAATTTAAAAAATTTAATCATTTGTCATACAAAACTAATCTTGGGATTGTGATGTTTTGCTTATAGAGAACCACAAAAGATGGTATTCGGGCTGCAATAAGGTGTTTTGACATGATAATAACTAAATTTAACATGTTATTATCGGATCTGCGTGTTCGTCGAAAGGAGCCTAGAATACTCCCTTCAAATGATGACTCGGAGGACTTATACATGGATCAACTCCGGTTAAACGCTAGTAGCCTCATCAAGTTCTTTATGAAGTGTATTGTTCCTCAATTGTTGAAGTTATTCCATTCTACTACCTACGTGCCTGAACTCAATAAAATCCAAAGTGTTGTAGTTGGATGTAGTATCTCAGTTTATCGTCTTACAACGGAGGGTTTCGACTGCAAAAAGGATGAAGATGAGGATTTTGAATGGTTTCCGTGAGAAGGAAGAATGTAGTTCCTTTTTTAATCAAAACTTGTCAATGCTTGTTAGCATTCTCTAATTTTTTTAAAGTAGTATTGTATTCTCTCGTAGACTTGTACTATATTCTCTAATCCTGCTAGTTTTAATGTAGTACTTTTTTCTCTTATTAAGTCTTTTATTCGTATATATTGTCTTTGATTTCACATATCTCTGCAAATCATAACACGTTTTACTGTCTTTTCTGAAGCAGTTCTGAAGCAGTTGACTTTATTTATACTCTGCCAAATAATACAAACGACCTATTTACCATTACTACAAGCCCTTTCTATAATTCTAAAAGATTGTTCATCAGCATCAAAGAGTTGCACACATATTGTAGAAATAAAATCTTTGATTAGGAGTTTGAAATTCACACTTCCCGATGCCTACCATCGGGACCATAACATTAACTTAGGGGAATGTACTAGTAGTGTCTGAGCCAAGGATTATATTAAAAGGTCAATAAGTGATGTCAAGGCGTGAGATATAAATTACGATCATGAGCAATAAATACTAATGAAGTAACCTTTGAATCCCCTTGAGTCACAATCTAGCATTTGGAGTGATTTGTATAAAAATCACAATTCTTGTGTTATTCAAACATGAATTTTAAAAAACCTTTTAAAATCTCATGTTGTTGAACTAGTGATTTGTAAATGAACTTTCAAATCCAATTTACAAACAAAGCCAACTAAATTCTTGATACAAGAAAGCAACTGGAACAAGCATGAGATTCTGATCAAAGTCTTAAAGTTTTGGCAAGCGATCTTCTATTTCCGCTTTAGCACCGTGGCTTAAGATCTTTGTTAACAATCTTCATCACAGTTTTGATATGCATCTCCTTCATAAGCATAGGTTGACCTCTCACAAAATTCTCATTGCCGAATTCCCGTAGCCCATCTGACCTCTTAATTTTGCTAAAGCCCTACCAAGCCTGAGCCTGAGCATTGGCTTCATCCTCCGCACTAAGGTAAATGAACAAGGGATTAAAATTTTCCAATGTATTGAAATGATCAACCGTACATACCAACTAGTTATAGAAACGCATAATATACTAATTAGCTTAAAACAATGTAAAACCCAAGAAATAAAGCAAGCCTACAAATAGCCACCAATTATATACACGATGTTAGAAACCGATCGACAACTAAACATTGATTTCAAATCCCAAAAAACAGAACATATTTCCCCAGTAGAGTCCTTCACAAGCTTTAGCCAAATTTTGCACTTCATCGATGTGGTTAATGTTTATAGAGCTTGATTCATCATTCATATCTGGCTAAGGAACCCATGTGCTTGAAAGTTATGGTATGTCTTATTGACCAAGCAATGTAGTTGAGGCATATAGTCGACTATATCACAGTGTAGTTGCGGAATGTAGTCGACTATATTACAGGACTATATAAATGATCCTTATTCAGATCTTAAATTAGGTTTATGTGGTTATACATCATCAGTTCATGAGCATTCATACCTTATTCAGATCTTAAATTAGGTTTATGTGGTTAAATACAAGATAATAGATATAAATATGTATACATAAAATTTATAATTATTAATTTATAATTTTTCAAAAAAAAAAAAACAAAAAACAACTTTTGCACAACTTGGAGATTTTGATCTGCGTTTGATTTTGTTGTTCTGATTTTGCTTTTGAGTGACCACTGTTACAGGATCAGTTTCTAGTTCGACGAATGAAAAATCCAAAGGTCAACCAGCCAGCCAGAGTTCATTCATTTCCCCAGTAGAGTCCTTCACAAGCTTTAGCCAAATTTTGCACTTCATCGATGTGGTTAGTGTTTATAGAGCTTGACTTGATTCATCAATCATATCTGGCTAAGGAACCCATGTGCTTGAAAGTTATGGTATGTCTTATTGACCAAGCAATGTAGTTGAGGCATGTAGTCGAATACATCACAGTGTAGTTGAGTCATGTAGTCGACTATATCAGGAGTATTGACCAAAGCATGTAGTTGACTATATCACAGAAATAAAGTTGACGTGTGACGTGTGCAGGTGGGAAGAGCTATGACAAAAATACACAAGAAATAAAGTTGAAATGACAGGCAGGAAGAGCTGCCTGCCCCAAGCTTTTATTCTCTCTCGCTTGAGTCTGTTCTTCCTCTTTCCCTCACACTCTTTCAACTCTCTCTCTCTCTCTCTCTCTCTTAAAGTTGAAGGAGTTGAAGGTTTCTCTGTCGTTTCTTCAAAAATTAAAAAAAATTTCCCTGCAGATCCTTCGGCTTCTCCGTGTCTTCCTTCTCCTCATTAGTTTTCCAGAGTACGATCTCAATCTCTATTTGTACTCCTCAATCTATCGTTAATTCGTGTCCAGATTGTTCAATTATTTCCTTAGATGTGATGCTGGTTTCTTCATATTGTTCGATTCTTTCATTAATTTCATTATTTCAGTCCTTATCTTCGGTTATCATATCGATTCCGTGGATTTCTCTTGGTTTTTATGCTGGTTCTTCTCATGGATTTTTGGATTTTCTAGGTTTTTTTTTTTTTGGGTAAAATGGATTTTCTAGGTTGTAGCTCAGAAGCTTTTAGTTTTGTGTTCATTGTCTTAAAATGGACAGTTTTCTGTTCTTGATGACCATTATAATGTAGTGAATAATTTTGGGTATTAATTGGTTATAATTGAGGAAGTATATCGTAATCAAAGTTATTGGTGATTATCTTGCTTGGAATTTCTTCGAGATTAAAGTTGAATGTATATACGCTTGATGTTGAAGTTCGTCATGTCTCTTCTTTGGCCTTTGATTTAAGGATTTCGAGTTGTTCTGTTAATTGGTTCAGGCATTAGTTAGTGTTAACCTCTGGAAGCATAGACTTGTTAAGGGGTTAATTTTATTCATTTTCTGATATTAACCATTCTACCTGCAAATTTTCATGCCTTGTTGAATTATTGTTTTGTGTTCTAGTAGTGTTCCACGGTATTTTGATTGAAGCTTAAAGAGCATGAATGTATACTTCAGGATTTTGTCAACGATCTTTAATTGATTAAATCTCTTAAGCAACAATTGTTAAGATGTGAATTTGCTATGAAGAAAGCAATCACTTAGTTGCAAGTTATGATAGTAGTTATTGTTCTTTGTTGTGTATTGTTTTGTCTGTTCTTATTATTCTTTGTTTGTGTATTGTTTTTTTTTTACAGGGCGAGTACTAAAGACTGTTGCGCATCCCAAAGGTTGTTTCTTTTTTCAGTTTTTGTTTATTATTTCGATAAGATGGTGATCTCTCTGACGGCAGGAGCAGTTAAGAAACTTGCTAATGGAGATGTGACGTCCGAAATACAAATGATGCCGGTGCTGCATGTGTTGAATACGACGATTGCTGTGGTTAACGGAATTGAAGGGGTTGTGTTGGGGTTAACAGACGGGCAGGGGCATTCGATACGGGCATTACTTAAGGGTGATCTGACAAGCTTGGTGAAAGACAACATTGTTGGATCCGGTAGTAATATTCAGCTCCTTCAATTCACCACTCGAGTCACCGCTCTACATTTGCAAAGGTAAATTTTGCGCTAGTTTGCCTTTCTTTCTTTTTTTTGAGTAGAAACGACGAATTTTGTAGTTTCCTGAAATGAAACTGATGTTCAAAGTTTTTTTCTTCTTTTCTTTGACAGGGTTCTTAATATTACTGCTGCGAATGTGATATTATCTAGTTCTGATGTAATTGGACAACCTCAAGGTCCTCAAGGTCTTAAACCTCTTGTTGTGGATGAGCTGAAGATCTTTCGCAATAGAATTAAAGATGCTAAGGCTTTCGGTTGTGATACTGTAAGTACTATATAATTTAAAAAATTTAATCATTTGTCATACAAAACTAATCTTGGGATTGTGATGTTTTGCTTATAGAGAACCACAAAAGATAGTATTCGGGCTGCAATAAGGTGTTTTGACATGATAATAACTAAATTTAACATGTTATTATCGGATCTGCGTGTTCGTCGAAAGGAGCCTAGAATACTCCCTTCAAATGATGACTCGGAGGACTTATACATGGATCAACTCCGGTTAAACGCTAGTAGCCTCATCAAGTTCTTTATGAAGTGTATTGTTCCTCAATTGTTGAAGTTATTCCATTCTACTACCTACGTGCCTGAACTCAATAAAATCCAAAGTGTTGTAGTTGGATGTAGTATCTCAGTTTATCGTCTTACAACGGAGGGTTTCGACTGCAAAAAGGATAAAGATGAGGATTTTGAATGGTTTCCGTGAGAAGGAAGAATGTAGTTCCTTTTTTAATCAAAACTTGTCAATGCTTGTTAGCATTCTCTAATTTTTTTAAAGTAGTATTGTATTCTCTCGTAGACTCGTACTATATTCTCTAATCCTGCTAGTTTTAATGTAGTACTTTTTTCTCTTATTAAGTCTTTTATTCGTATATATTGTCTTTGTTTTCACATATCTCTGCAAATCATAACACGTTTTACTGTCTTTTCTGAAGCAGTTCTGAAGCAGTTGACTTTATTTATACTCTGCCAAATAATACAAACGACCTATTTACCATTACTACAAGCCCTTTCTATAATTCTAAAAGATTGTTCATCAGCATCAAAGAGTTGCACACATATTGTAGAAAGAAAATCTTTGATTAGGAGTTTGAAATTCACACTTCCCGATGCCTACCATCGGGACCATAACATTAACTTAGGGGAATGTACTAGTAGTGTCTGAGCCAAGGATTATATTAAAAGGTCAATAAGTGATGTCAAGGCGTGAGATATAAATTACGATCATGAGCAATAGATACTAATGAAGTAACCTTTGAATCCCCTTGGGTCACAATCTAGCATTTGGAGTGATTTGTATAAAAATCACAATTCTTGTGTTATTCAAACATGAATTTTAAAAAACCTTTTAAAATCTCATGTTGTTGAACTAGTGATTTGTAAATGAACTTTCAAATCCAATTTACAAACAAAGCCAACTAAATTCTTGATACAAGAAAGCAACTGGAACAAGCATGAGATTCTGATCAAAGTCTTAAAGTTTTGGCAAGCGATCTTCTATTTCCGCTTTAGCACCGTGGCTTAAGATCTTTGTTAACCCTCTTCATCACAGTTTTGATATGCATCTCCTTCATAAGCATAGGTTGACCTCTCACAAAATTCTCATTGCCGAATTCCCGTAGCCCATCTGAACTCTTAATTTTGCTATAGCCCTACCAACAGCAACAAAAAAACTTACATAATGCTTAAGCCTGGAGGAAATCTTTCGCAAATACAATAACTTACATAATGCTTAAGCAGGTTTAGTTAGTCTCAGATATGCATTTTAAAACTGGAGATAATCTTTTGCAAATACAAAACTTACATAATGCTTAAGCCTGGAGATAAACGTTTTGAACGAGCTGCAAAAGAATCTCTTATAAATCTTTCTGCGGATTAGCTTTTCCTGATTACGGATGACGAAACCCTTGTTGCTTTTGCTCCATGAGATGATTGAATCCGTTGAAGGATCATCCACCAGCTTATATATACGATCGAGGATTACAGGGACAGGGAAATCGGGGCGATCCTTCATCCCTAACAGCTGCAAATCTACAATCCCCAAATCGAAGTATTATTGGACAAACCAGCAACAACAGAACATCAAAGTCGAGCAATTTAATCCCAATTACCATTTGTGGACCGTGTTTCTATCTTCTTCCCCTGGAACGTATGTCAAAGATTGAAAAAGAGATTTACAATTAGCTGAAAACTCAAAGATCTAATTGAACGCAAGAACAATATGAAACACAAATAGCAGTATATACATCTCACATAGAGAAAGAGAGATGAGAAAACCCTAACCGCTACGCGGCGACGAGCCGATGGAATCGCTGGAGCAGACGGAGGTTGCCGAGGAAAGAGACCCAACACGTCGACGACATCAAGAACGATCTCCAAAAAATTTTCATCACACTCTCCGTCTTGGTTAGATGGAATCGCTCGAGAGAGACCTAAATCCTCCTCCTTAGCCTTACTAACGGACTCTCTAATCTCTTCCTCAGCCATCGCTCGCTCTCTCTCTCTCTCTGTATTTGTTTTTTTTTTTCAAACCATTTATATTAAAAAACCCATAAAGTCGTGAGTTTGAATAAACCTAATTTAAGATCTGAATAAGGATCTGAATAAGGTCTAAATAAGGATCTTGATATAGTCCTGTGATATAGTCGACTACATGTCTCAACGACACTATTATATAGTCGACTACATGCCTCAACTACATTGCTTGGTCAATACTCACCCTCAAGCTTAGACTTTGGAACCACCCAAAAGGCTAAGCTTGGAGAGCTCACTAGCACCACCTCATTAAAAACCTCAATATGGAAAACCACTAGGGACAAAAACCACATTGAGGGAAAAAAAGTGAGTATTGACTTGTTTTGTTTGGAAAAAGAAAACGAGCTTTAAACGTAGTTGTGCCGGAACAACTATTGGGAAATGTAGACGCGCCTTGGATACTAAACTCTAAGTAGTAGTTGTTCTGGTACAACTCTTACCAACATCTCCAAACTTTACTTCATGATGAGTAATTCTGATTTAAATGGATTGATTATGTTTTTTTTAGAGTAGTTTGATAGTGTTATTTACTTCGATGGTTTGCAGAGTCGTGAGTTTGAATAAACCTAATTTAAGATCTGAATAAGGATCTGAATAAACCTAAAGTTCCCTGAGGAATTTATAAAAAAGAACAACACTCTTTAGAAGTTTTGGTGTTTCCATTGCACTCTCTTTATATCTATCTTTTGAAGTTAGAGAAGGACGGCGTAGTAAACGCATTAAACGGGACTCCGGTTAAAGGCTTTTTAGCGCTTTTAAGGTAAACAAGCTATACACCCATTAAACCACAAGCCGTTTAATGCCATAATAGGTCATTTAGTCTCTTTGTTCTTCCCGCCTTACCCTCCGACCTAAGGGCTGTCTTTACTGCAAAAAGAAACAATCTAGAAATCAGTATGCAAAACAAGAACACACCATGAAAAATTTCTAAGTATAGAATTATCTCTCTTCTCCCAGCTCGTCCCTGAGAAATTTATAAGAACAACACTCTTTTGAGATGAATTTGCTTCATTTTAATTCATCTTCTAGGTATCAGTCTTGTGGTTCACTTTATGCTTGTGGTTCCCCGGGGAATTTATAAAAAAGAACAACACTCTTTAGAAGTGTTGGTGTTTCTATTGCATTCTCTGTATATCTATCTTTTGAAGTTAGAGAAGGACGGCGTAATAAACTTATTAAACGGGACCCCGGTTAAAGGCGTTTTAGCGCTTTTAACATAAACAGGTTATACACCCATTAAACCCCAAGCCATTTAATGGCATAATAGGTCATTTAGGCTCTTTGTACTTCCCGCCTTAAAAAATTGAGTTATCTAATAACCAACACTACTTATAACGTATCCAACAAAATAAATAGCATATTAGTTTAAACATACGAGCAATTGTAATTGTATACATACGTTTAGCAAGCATTATAATATGGGTGGATCACATCAAACTGTTAAACAGTTCCAACAAATTCTTCATAGAGATCAATAGCGAATCGCATCCTCATCTCGTCAACCTTGGCGTCTGTGAGGTCATCCAAACCCATTCCTTGAGCGTGTAGTTCAATAAACTTCACAGTTAATGGACCACAAGATAAAGACGCTATACACCCATTACACCGCAAGCCGTTTAATGGCATAATAGGTCATTTAGTCTCTTTGTACTTCCCGCCTTACCCTCCGACCTAAGGGCTGTCTTCACTGCAAAAAGAAACAATCTAGAAATCAGTATGGAAAACCCCTAAAGTTCCCTTTATGCTATCTGCAAAACCCCTAAAGTTCCCTGAGGAATTTATAAAAAAGAACAACACTCTTTAGAAGTTTTGGTGTTTCCATTGCACTCTCTTTATATCTATTTTTTGAAGTTAGAGAAGGACGGCGTAATAAACGCATTAACGTAAACGCATTAGCGCTTTTAACGTAAACAGGCTATACACCCATTAAACCCCAAGCTGTTTAATGGCATAATAGGTCATTTAGTCTCTTTGTACTTCCCGCCTTACCCTGCGACCTAAGGGCTGTCTTTACTGCAACAAGAAAAAATCTAGAAATCAGTATGCAAAACGAGAACACACCATGAAAAATTTCTAAGTATAGAATTATCTCTCTTCTCCCAGCTCGTCCCTGAGAAATTTATAAGAACAACACTCTTTTGAGATGAATTTGCTTCATTTTAATTCATATTCTAGGTATCAGTCTTGTGGTTCACTTTATGCTTGTGGTTCCCCAAGGAATTTATAAAAAAGAACAACACTCTTTAGAAGTTTTGGTGTTTCCATTGCACTCTCTTTATATCTATCTTTTGAAGTTAGAGAAGGACGGCGTAATAAACGCATTAAACGGGACCCCGGTTAAAGGCTTTTTAGCGCTTTTAAGGTAAACAAGCTATACACCCATTAAACCACAAGCCGTTTAATGCCATAATAGGTCATTTAGTCTCTTTGTTCTTCCCGCCTTACCCTCCGACCTAAGGGCTGTCTTTACTGCAAAAAGAAACAATCTAGAAATCAATATGCAAAACGAGAACACACCATGAAAAATTTCTAAGTATAGAATTATCTCTCTTCTCCCAGCTCGTCCCTGAGAAATTTATAAGAACAACACTCTTTTGAGATGAATTTGCTTCATTTTAATTCATCTTCTAGGTATCAGTCTTGTGGTTCACTTTATGCTTGTGGTTCCCCGAGGAATTTATAAAAAAGAACAACACTCTTTAGAAGTGTTGGTGTTTCTATTGCATTCTCTGTATATCTATCTTTTGAAGTTAGAGAAGGACGGCGTAATAAACTTATTAAACGGGACCCTGGTTAAAGGCGTTTTAGCGCTTTTAACATAAACAGGTTATACACCCATTAAACCCCAAACCGTTTAATGGCATAATAGGTCATTTAGGCTCTTTGTACTTCCCGCCTTAAAAAATTGAGTTATCTAATAACCAACACTACTTATAACGTATCCAACAAAATAAATAGCATATTAGTTTAAACATACGAGCAATTGTAATTGTATACATACGTTTAGCAAGCATTATAATATGGGTGGATCACATCAAACTGTTAAACAGTTCCAACAAATTCTTCATAGAGATCAATAGCGAATCGCATCCTCATCTCGTCAACCTTGGCGTCTGTGAGGTCATCCAAACCCATTCCTTGAGCGTGTAGTTCAATAAACTTCACAGTTAATGGACCACAAGATAAAGACGCTATACACCCATTACACCGCAAGCCGTTTAATGGCATAATAGGTCATTTAGTCTCTTTGTACTTCCCGCCTTACCCTCCGACCTAAGGGCTGTCTTCACTGCAAAAAGAAACAATCTAGAAATCAGTATGGAAAACCCCTAAAGTTCCCTTTATGCTATCTGCAAAACCCCTAAAGTTCCCTGAGGAATTTATAAAAAAGAACAACACTCTTTAGAAGTTTTGGTGTTTCCATTGCACTCTCTTTATATCTATTTTTTGAAGTTAGAGAAGGACGGCGTAATAAACGCATTAACGTAAACGCATTAGCGCTTTTAACGTAAACAGGCTATACACCCATTAAACCCCAAGCTGTTTAATGGCATAATAGGTCATTTAGTCTCTTTGTACTTCCCGCCTTACCCTGCGACCTAAGGGCTGTCTTTACTGCAACAAGAAACAATCTAGAAATCAGTATGCAAAACGAGAACACACCATGAAAAATTTCTAAGTATAGAATTATCTCTCTTCTCCCAGCTCGTCCCTGAGAAATTTATAAGAACAACACTCTTTTGAGATGAATTTGCTTCATTTTAATTCATCTTCTAGGTATCAGTCTTGTGGTTCACTTTATGCTTGTGGTTCCCCGAGGAATTTATAAAAAAGAACAACACTCTTTAGAAGTTTTGGTGTTTCCATTGCACTCTCTTTATATCTATCTTTTGAAGTTAGAGAAGGACGGCGTAATAAACGCATTAAACGGGACCCCGGTTAAAGGCTTTTTAGCGCTTTTAAGGTAAACACGCTATACACCCATTACACCGCAAGCCGTTTAATGCCATAATAGGTCATTTAGTCTCTTTGTACTTCCCGCCTTACCCTCCGACCTAAGGGCTGTCTTCACTGCAAAAAGAAACAATCTAGAAATCAGTATGCAAAACGAGAACACACCATGAAAAATTTCTAAGTATAGAATTATCTCTCTTCTCCCAGCTCGTCCCTGAGAAATTTATAAGAACAACACTCTTTTGAGATGAATTTGCTTCATTTTAATTCATCTTCTAGGTATCAGTCTTGTGGTTCACTTTATGCTTGTGGTTCCCCGAGGAATTTATAAAAAAGAACAACACTCTTTAGAAGTGTTGGTGTTTCTATTGCATTCTCTGTATATCTATCTTTTGAAGTTAGAGAAGGACGGCGTAATAAACTTATTAAACGGGACCCCGGTTAAAGGCGTTTTAGCGCTTTTAACATAAACAGGTTATACACCCATTAAACCCCAAGCCGTTTAATGGCATAATAGGTCATTTAGGCTCTTTGTACTTCCCGCCTTAAAAAATTGAGTTATCTAATAACCAACACTACTTATAACGTATCCAACAAAATAAATAGCATATTAGTTTAAACATACGAGCAATTGTAATTGTATACATACGTTTAGCAAGCATTATAATATAGGTGGATCACATCAAACTGTTAAACAGTTCCAACAAATTCTTCATAGAGATCAATAGCGAATCGCATCCTCATCTCGTCAACCTTGGCGTCTGTGAGGTCATCCAAAATTTTATTCTCGAAGTCGAAATTTTCGATGTCTGGGGTATATATTTTATGGGACCCTTTCCTACTTCTTTTGGAAACCAATACATCTTAGTAGCAGTATACTACGTCTCTAAGTGGGTAGAAGCAGTCGCTAGCCCCACCAATGATGCGAAAGTTGTCATGAAGCTGTTCAAATCTGTTATATTCCCGCGTTTTGGAGTTCCTAGAATTGTGATAAGCGACGGAGGATCACATTTCATCAACAGAGTTTTCGAAAATCTTCTTAGAAAGAATGGAGTTACACATAAAGTTGCTTCTCCATACCATCCCCAAACCAGCGGTCAAGTAGAGATCTCAAACAGAGAAATCAAGTCGATTTTGCAGAAAACTACTGCAGTTCATCGCAAGGATTAGTCTACAAAGCTTGACGACACATTATGGGCATATCGAACAGCATTTAAGACACCATTAGGAACAACACCATTCAACCTAGTTTACGGAAAAGCATGTCACCTTCCAGTAGAGCTCGAGTATAAGGCGCAATGGGCTATCAAGGAGATGAACATGAACTTGAAAACAGCTGGAGAAAGAAGACTACTTCAACTTCATAAGTTAGAAGAAATCCGACACAATGCTTATGAAAACTCGAAGATCTACAAGGAGAAGACTAAAGCATATCATGATAAGAAGATTATTCATAGAACTTTTGCTCCTAACGATAAGGTACTTCTTTTCAATTCTCGTCTTAAGCTTTTTCCAGGAAAATTAAGTTCAAGATGGTCAGGACCCTTCACGATAAAGGAAGTCAAACCATACAGAGCCATTGTCCTATGGGACAGAACCGGAAATGTCACGGCCAATGATGAGATCAAGGAGTGTCACGGCCCCGGTTAAGTCTAATCGAGCAACAATGTCAAGCTAATGACTTGAAACAAGCGCTTAGTGGGAGGCAACCCACTTGGTATTTTATCTATTTCCCTTTGACCTTTATTTTCTATTTCCATTGCTTTGTTTCTGTTTCATTTAATTTCAGGTTTTCAATAAGGAAGAATAAATAAAAAAGACGAGCAGCACTCTCTAGCACGATAAGTTCACTTAAACATTTCAACTTTTCTATTTTCTTTACCATTCTATCCAAGATTTATCACACTGAGGACAGTGTGAAATAAGTCTAGGGGAGGATGTTCATCCGTTACTAATGAAATTTGATTTGTTTTGAGTTTGTTTTGGGCACATAAAATTTTTCAAAAAGTTTTTTTCAAAATGTTTTTCAAAAATTGTTTTCAATCAGAAGATAAGCTATCAG
>NW_006256486.1:5804872-5948140 GCF_000478725.1 Eutrema salsugineum
ACAAAGGAGCTTCCACGCTATTTCTTCCTTATTTGCGCTTCTGTGATTCAGTCCGAGACTAGGCGGCGGGCAAATACTTGCATTACGGAATCAAGCCAGAGGACTTCTATGCATGGAGATTCTTTCTGAGAGGATATACTAGAACCCGTTATCTGGACAAACTGTGGACTCAATTGTCTCATTACGCCATTAGATCAGGGAAATGAATCACACATTCAGGACTCCTTTACCCTTTTACCACTCTTTGTGATTCTGCTATGACTAGTTTATCTTTAGCTAGTTCCCCACCGAACCTAACCTCTTTCAAACCACATGCATTCTTGTTTTTCATTGTTCTATATGCAGATGTGTGCAAAAACGTCGGAGAGAACGAGGATCAACGCGGTTTTCAGTCATTGAAGACGGAGACCTGCGATTTCATTGGAACGATTCAACAAAATGAGATAATTCAGTTTGCCTTGGAAAAACTTCAAAATCTTGGTACAATTTCGTCCCTTACACTCTCTCTTTATAAAAGGTTATTTCCTCTTTCAAAAAAAAAAAAAAAAAAAAAAAAAACCAAAAAAGAAAAGAAAAATATAAAGGGAGAGGAAATTAAAACCTTAGAGAGTCTAGGAAGATCGAATTTTATACTTGAGACAAGCTTGATCTGATTATATGGAGTTTTGGAGATTATCTTTATGATTCCCGGAAAAGATCTAAGTCTGGGGGAACAGCTGTTTACATCAAAGGAGGAAGATTATGCAACAACAATTGGCAAAGGAGAAGTGACTGAAAATCTGCGGTCATCAACAGGTCCTTCTCTCTCTTGCGATTTTGCATATTATCTTGCATCCTCCAGATCTTCAGGTAACCCGAAACACTTTAACTCCACCACTTAAATAGCCTTAATGCCAAACGCCGTCTACCCTGAATAATGTCTTTGATGAGAATTCACTACTATACTTAATGAATGTAGAGAGCTAGTTGACTAGAAGTTAGATCTAAGTGTGTAGATTTTCGCATGACGGATTAACGGACTAGTTAGCTTGTATTTTGGTGAGAATTTTCTAGACTAGATCCAAATAGATGTTTCACGATAAGTTATGGTTTAGAAGGACGGTCACTGAGATATTGTTTAGTTCCTGCGATTTTCAAAAATTTCTTTCCTGACTTAAGTTTGTTTGAGGACAAACAAAAAGGTAAGTCTGGGGGAGTTGATAACACCGTATTTTGACCACTTTTATGGATCATAATAATGTCTTATGCAGGTGTTTTAAATCTGTTTTCAATGTTTTTAAAGTTTTTTCAATGTTTTAGAGTTTCAAGAGACTTTACAGGAAAAGATATGCAATTTGGAACAAATGAGCAATTTTGGATAAATGCAGACCGTCAGAAGTATGACAAGCGATGAAGACCTTCTCACCGTCTGATCACCCCCAAAATTTGAGACCACATAGAGGATGCAACCAGCTTTCTAATGCACTTGGTTTGGAGACAATCCAACGGTTAGATCTTCAGATACTCCCAATGCAAGAATGACAGAAAATGCAGTTTCGGAAGAGAGCAAGTGCCGGGACCGCGGCCAACACCCATTTTCCCGCGGGTAGAGCCACCGCGACCGCGGAACTTGGTCGTTCACTTTCCCGACGACTTAATTAAAGCCCATATCAATTCCTTTCGTTATTTTTGAAGCCCTAAGTGTCCAGGACCACCCCAGAAGCTATAAATACCCCCTTTAGGTCATTCTAAAGAGGGGAGACCGAAACTTAGACAACTTAGAGAGAGAGAGAGGGATTTCGGCTGGAACCCTAGAGGAGGCCGCCGCATCACAAGAAGGAGGCCGCCGCATCAGAAGAAGGAGCCGCCGCCGAGGAGAGCATCATCGCGCCTCCGTTGTCGCTTCCGTTCTTCGTTCTTCTTCCTTCTTTTCTTTAATTTCCTGCAACTTTCAATACTCTGTGATGATTGTTTACAATATGTTTGAGTAGTTACCCAGTTGGGTTTAAAGGGATTTTTCAAAGGGAATTTCATGTGTCTTTGCTTATGAATTGATAGATTTAGGATTTATAATCTTCTAGATGTTCTTCGTTTGCCTTTAATCTTACTGCGTGATTCTTTGCTGGCCACTTAGAAGCCGATCTGATATGATATGTTGCGAAAGCTTTCATTGATTGTCTGAACTAGGGTGAAACGAGCAATTCTTCTATAGGAGTGGAAACCTACCTGTAGTTGAGTTGTGAATATTGATGAGTCTTATTCTGCTATTGCATCTTCTCCCTTCCAGAATCAGAGTGGAAACCTACTGATTAGGGTTGCGAGAGATAGTTGTTTAGTGCTGCGAAAGTAGGCTATTCATACTTTTGTGCCTTGAGTTCTAGAACATACGTAGTTGATTACCTTTATCACTTGTTTAAAATCGACCTAGCATAGACTATGAACCCCTGTGAAACCCCTTGAACCCCAACGTTTTTCTTTCATTGCTTACAACCTTCGATTTAGCTTGCTTTCCATTCGCTTGTTCTTTGTTTTCAATCGCCTAGTTTAATCGCTTTTTAGTTGCTTTACTTGCTTTCGTTTTTTTTGTCAACTGCTTTTTAGTTTTTAATTGCTTTCTAGTTTAGATTTAGTGACAACCAAAAACTCAAAACCAAAACCAAAACCTTTTTAGTTCTAATCTGATTTAAGCGTTGCAGTGAATTCGTACTGAAACAACTAAGTCTCTGTGGATCGATACCCTAAGTAATACAGCGCACATTTGTGCACTTGCAGACATTTAGGGGTTATAAATTTAAAACCTAAAGCTTAGTAAAACGAAAACAACCAACCCCGCGTTTACACTCGCATCAGTGTCACATTGTATTCCTCTCGTACGCAATCTAGCCGGCATAGAAAGGCATCCCGATATTGCTTGCCATATAAAGTGTCTTAACTTAGATGAGCATTTCAATCTCCAAGAATGTGCTTGTAGATCCTTAATATTTGGTCCATAGTGGTCCTCTGAGCCCCCATATGATAATAGTCTCTCAGTTTTATACCCTGATTTTACCGTATATTTCCCAGATTTTGTGTAATGCCAACCCAAATGATCAGGCTTATAAGTAGTGCTGGTAGGGATTCCCCGGATTATTTCTACATCAAATAGTTCAATAATTGCTCTTATCAAATCCAAATTCCATGTACAAAACATAATATTTGTATGATTATGTTTTGTAATATAATGGTTTAGTAAAATTGGTTAGATAATTTAAGATAAATAAATAATTTTAATTTACATAGCAATGTAAAAAATATAAATTATAGTAATATTTATATCTATTTCTTAAAACATTAATTATAGCAATATTTACATTTATTTCTAATTACATAAATTATAATATTTGATATAATGTTATTAAAAGTAATAAAAGTTGAAAAAAATTAAGAAAAATAGTAAAAAATTATTCATGTTTTTCAAGCAAATAATTTGAATCAAAAAATTATGATGTAGATATATTATAAACATGCAAATTAAATAATTATAATTATGTTATGTAACTAACAAAATATTTGATATTATATATAGTTTTTATGACATGTTATCATTGATAGTTAGTTTTACGTAAATATAAAAGTCTAAGTAACTAAATTTTACTCAGTTATAAAATATGTGTATTGTATAATCAATATTTAATAACGATAACATATATAACATTAATAAATACATGTTTTTTGTTTTATAAATAAATATAATAGTTTATTGTTAAAATAAAATTTATTAATTATTATTAATGTTATGTTTATATTTGTAGATATGTCGTCTAACCGCTGACAAAACACAAATGCTTTGGTCTGAAGAGAGACAAGTGTACCTACAGAATCATCAGCACTGATAAATTGTTAACATTTTTTTTTTTATAATTTTTAGTGTAGTTATAATTGTGTAAAAAAAATATTGAGAATTTTGATAATATGTAGGGTGCATATAATTTTAAATGGACTCCTATCCGAGAAAGAATATTTTATGAGATGTATGATGAAACGATTAAGATGTATAATTATCTTTTAAAAGATCCCACAATTTTGGGTAAGGAGTTTATGGTTAAAAAGTTTAACAAAGAGTTTGGCGTTAATAAAACGTATAAGTTTTTCAAAAAAAAACTTGAGCAGTTGAAAAAAAATACAAGAAGTATCTGACTCTTTTAGATTCTACTGGCATCACGGTTTATCCTATTACATTTGAGATTGATGCATCTGAATCATGGTAGTATGATCGTGAACGTAAGTACTCATAAGTCGTTTCACGTTCTGAATTGAATAGTCGAAATATGGTACTACAAAAATTAGTAATAATTTTATTAACATGAATGTAAAACTATTAAATCATTTAATCGAAAGCCGCCACAACTATGGGATGTGATGCAACAGTGTTTTACTTTGTACAATGTCCAATCCCAGAATCAATACTCTGTTAACCAGCAAAGAGAAGAATTGATGAATGAAGGTGCAAATACTGTTGGAGATGAGATGTACCAAGAAACATATGATAATGAAATGCCATACAATCAAGTTCCAGAGACAGAAGAAAATGAAGAGGTGTATCGCGTTAACAATGATGATGCGATACGTTCTTTGAATGACTTTACCAATGAACATATACGGCATAGTTTTTCAGCAGTTGATCCGATTCAAATTCCTGGGTCTAGAGTTCAACAACGAGATAGAGAAAAACGTTTATGTACTTCAAAAAGATCTGCCAGAAACTCACGAGTCTCTTTTGGGAGTGGCTCACGAGTAATTTGTACGAAACGATCATTTGAAACAACCCTAACATGGACAATGACTGGATTTAGAGAGTTTCAACACTAAAGTTTACGTCTGAATCCATTTGACAAAGACGATTACAACAATTTTGATGGGGCTGTGAAGATATTTGAATCGATGGAGCTTCCAAAATATACAAATTTCTTCCAAAAGATACAAATTTCTACTGGGCATGCATCCAAGCATTTCGAGAAGATGAATTTTGTCGTAAGTATTTCATTGATAGAGCTGACAACACTTTCTACGATAAGATACAATTTTTACAAGGTCTAACTGGATTTACATGCGATGATGAACGTGTTGGAAAGTGTTTAAGCTCGGGAAAAAATTTGGGAGCCCAAGTTCAAGTGGTTTTCATTCTGGTAGTCCATCTTCTGGTGGTAATAATACAGGTGGTCAATGGGGTCATCCTTTTCAACGATGGGGTACGCCACCTAGCGCTCAACAATGGGGCATACCACCAAGCGCTCAACAATGGTGCACACCACCAAGCGCTCAACGATGGGGCACACCACCCAGTGGTCCACAATGGGGTACATCACCAAGCACTCAACAATGGGGCACACAATAAACTACACAACAATGGGGTTCACCATCAAATGCTCTACAATGGGGAACACTTCCAAATGTCTCACATTGGGTTCATCATCAAATATTTTGCCATGGGATTCATCGCCGAGTGCTTCACAATGGGGTCCGCCTACGAATGTGCAACATGGGTACAGTGCGAACTTAAACGGAAACAACAATGAATGCTCAAGAAAGAGTTACAGAGGAAACACCACTTCCTAGTTCAGGAAACGTTCAAAGACGTAAAGCATGAGGATTATTCAACATTTTGGGAACAAGACGAAGACCAAATTTGAATGAAACTCATCAAAGCAACTCAGACGATGAAGATTAGATTAGTATCACATGTACTTTTTTATTAGTGATTATGTTGTGTGGCGAAATTTTTATAATAATATAATTAAATTGTTATGTATTATATTATAACAATTCGAGTGTTTCACAATGGGGTCCGCCTACAAATGTGCAACATGGGTACAGTGCGGACTTAAACGGAAACAACAATGAATACTCAAGAAAGAGTTACAGAGGAAACACCACTTCCTAGTTCAGGAAACGTTCAAAGACGTAAAGCATGAGGATTATTCAACATTTTGAGAACAAGACGAAGACCAAATTTGAATGAAACTCATCAAAGCGACTCAGACGATGAAGAGTAGATTAGTATCACATGTACTTTTTTATTAGTGATTATGTTGTGTTTGGCGAACTTTTAATAATAATATAATTAAATTGTTATGTATTTTTCATTCATGTCATTTGAGATCTTATTTATCTAATATTATTTTTATTTGTGGGTTCTCAAATGTTAGGTTTTTCGTATATGCCAGCTGCAATCACAAGGACTCTGCTTTCTAAGTTATGAAGAGAGAGTTGAGTTGTGGAATTTGGAGAACAAGCAATTTGAGGAGTTATTAATCCAACCAGCACTCAATTACTATAATCAGTATTTTGAAAGTGGACCAGTACAAATAGATAATACTTTGGGGTGGAGGAACATTTGGCGTCGCTTACAACAAGATCATGCTGCTTGTCTTCAGCTACTAAGAATGTCACTTAGTTGTTTTAGAACATAGTGTAAAACCCTGCAAACAAATTATGGATTACGGCCAACATTAAATGTAAGCATTGAAGATAGTGTGGCCATGTTTCTACGCATATGTGGACACAATGAAGTTCAAAGGGATGTTGGATTGCGATTCGGAAGAACCCAAGCAACAGCGAAAAAGAAATTCTTTGAAGTACTTACAACGACTGACTTACTTGCTTGTGATTTTATCATAACTCCAAGAAGACAAGACCTATTCAGAATTCCTGACAGACTTCTAATAAATTCAAGATATTGGCCATTTTTTAGTGGATTTGTTGGAACAATGGATGGAGTTCATGTATGCGTAAAGGTGAAACCTCAATTCCAAGGAATGTATTGGAGTCGGCACAGTAGAACATCGTTTAACATCATGGAAATTTGTGATTTCAATATATTGTTCACATATGTTTGGAATGGTGCACTAGGATCTTGTCACGATACAGAAATTCTCACGATGACACAAGTTAGTGACGCTGAATTTCCTTTACCTCCGGCTGATAAATATTATTTAGTTGACTCTGGATATCCAAATAAACAGGATTTTCTTGTTCCCTATAGATCTTCACTAATAAGGTTATTTGGTATCATATGTCACAGTTTAACAATGGTCATCCACCTTGAAATAAGCAATAATTGTTTAATCGATGGCATGCATCATTGCGTTCTGTTATTGAAAGGATATTTGGAGTTTGAAAAAAAATGGAGGATTCTTTCTGAGTTTCCTAGATATAATATTGAAGTACAGAAAAAGTGGTAATGGCTACAATGAGGCTTCATAATTTTATCAAAATTTCAATTTTTTTAGATGAAGATTTTGCAGAACTAATGGACCAGATTGAATTTGACAATGAGGAATCTGAAACTGATTTAAACGATATTGAAGCAGCAGAGATAGCCGGAAAAAATCATATGATGTATATCAGAGAACAAATTGCAGATATGATATGGAAAAATTAAAATAATAATATATTAACTTTTTCACTTAATGTATTATCTCTTTGTTTGTTTATGTATAATATTCATATTTATAATCATAAATATTTTTTCTATTAATATTTAATTTAAATATAAGTTTTGAACCGCTTTTCTCATTCAACAATATATTTGGATCATTTGAACCGCTTGGACCGTTTGATCTGCACTTGTTCCACTTGATCCAATTCATCTGCACTTGATCCGTCTGATCAGCTTGAATCGCTAGATCTGCACCGTCTCATTCGTTTTCTCCATTCGGAGTCTAAAATATTGATTACGAAGTACGTACATTACACATGCTGCAACTATGCTGTACATGCCCTATACACTGTAAAGGCACTTGCATGAAATTATTCGATTGAATTATTTTCTTATTCAACTATTATTTTTTATTTTTTTGGGGACGGAAATCCAATTTTTGTTGTTAGATTAAATATATATACTCTCACGATTTTTTTTTTTTAAATTCTTCCAACTCTTTGCATTGTAAGATTTTTATTCTAACTTAGTAAAAAGAATATATTTTCATATAAAAAATGAAGATAGATATGAAAACAAAGAAACATTTATAAACTCATTAAAAAAAACGCCACCTTATTCACACGTCACAATACATACATTTTAAAAGAAACCATAGTCACTAATATACAATAAAAAAAAATTTAAGAAATCATATAAATTAGTAAATGTAACTTACATAGAAATAAAATTTTACAAGAAATTTAACTTAAGGAAAAAACGTATTGAAAAAAAATGAAGGGAATTCATTTAAAGATATTTAAAAACTTTTTTCTAGATAATGAAAATTTATAATTTGAGAAGTCATGGATCTCTTATTCAATTTTTTTTTCTTGGTAAAATGTTAAGAACTTCTTTTACAAGTGAACATGTTTATGCTGAATATAGAATCTGTTGTTGCTATTGTACATACTTTTATTTTTAAAACCAATTTGGTAAAAGAATATATTTCATTGCTTTCGTGGTAGAGTAGAAGCTATAAATGCATTGTAGAAGACAATGACATCATTGAATTAAGAGTATTTTTAACAAGAGCAAGAAAAATCAAATATTCAAATAATAATACCAAGCCTTCTAGTTCTTATAAAGTTATTAGTTTAGGAATGATTAAACTCTCAAATTCAAACTTTGAGCTCAAACCAATTTTTTCTTTCTTGATTTTGGCCTTTCAAAACTCATGGCCGACTTTGCTTTTGGTTTGGTAGAGTTGGTTGTGATAAATGGGGAACACAATCAGAATGAATTGAACAAAATCTATTGATGTTCGCTTTTACTCTCTTTCTCTTTTTGTGATGTGTTTTTTTGTTTTGAAAAATCAACATAATAGAAAAACCTATGTATTTATTTTTCCAAATGATTTATAAGATTGTAACCATCAGATTTCAACATCACTGTGAATTAATACGAAACTCTGTTAGATGGTTAATGCATCCAATAAATACATTTATTAAAACAAACATTCTCCTACTGCTAATACTTATACATTATATGTTCTTCTCAGAAAAAAGTGGTCAAACTTGCATGGAAGATTGAATGTACAATCTTTGCCGATTTTAGAATTAAAAAACAAAACACAGAGAAAAAACTCCAATGTCTAAATGACTAAGATATAAACTTTCACACTGTTTTTTTTTAGGTTTCATAGCTCAAATAACTTCAGCAGAGTTATTTCAACTATATTTGCAAAACAATATTTGATATCTTAAATGAATATGAAGTCCCATAGAACAAAACCCCATTAATATCTTTTGAGTTTTATTTGGGGTTTAGTGTGAGACATTTGACATTTGGCCAAATTTCAAAGGTATTAATTGGTGTTTTTTGTTATCAAAAACCTCAAATGTCTAATGTGAAACATTTTACATTTGGTCAAATTTCTAGATTTTCAAACTTTCTAAGTTATCCATATGAGATCTCCATTTTTTAATTCAGGTGATTTCCAATTTTGACATATGAATAAACCATCTTGTAATGTTCATAAAAGCAATTCCATCATATCCAAATTTTAATCTGAGCATTCCGACTAAAAATTTTCTGAAAGTGATTGGAGTCATTACCTCAAAACAATTTGGTTATGACCATTAACCACAATATTGTAAGTGTGAATAAATTCAAACAACAATTCCTATGATTGGAAAACAACAAATCCAATATTCATTAAAAAAAAAGTTTTTTGCTTAACTTTACAACAATTTCACTTAATACGAGTTAACCATATTAACTTCTTTAAATGGTATCCTATAAAGTAGGCCTGATTTTTTCGGGAATTGTGACGTGAATTTACGGATAAGGGATGAGAATGGGAATTTCGAGAATCTGAATATATTACTCAAAATATTCCCACAAAATAACGGAAGGGGAATTTACTGGTATGGGACAGGAACGAGAAATTCGGAAATCAAAACATACTACCCATACAATCCCAAAATAAAATATAATCGGGCAAGGAACGGGAAAGGAACGGGAAAGGGACAGGAAAATTTCGGATAATACGGATAATTAGACTAAAATCAATCTTTTTTAAAAAAAAATTATTATTTGTTAATAAATTAGAAAAATCATTATTTATTATAAAAAAATTTCAATTAACCAAAATCTCTAAAATTTCACTTTATATAATTATCCAACGGGAAGTTCGGATAATCTCATTCTCATTCCTACCATTTCCCTTACCCATTCAAATATTATTTTCAAACCCGAATGAGAAATTACAATTTCCCTTTCTCGAAAAGTTTGGGAATTTCGGGACGGGTACGGTATGAGACAGGTTACCCTTCCCGAGAAATTCAGGCCTACTATCAAGTAACAAAGTTTCACTCTAATGATCTTACACAACATGAACTAATGAACTAAACACAATTGGCAATTCGCCAGTTTCCATCATCATGTATTATAGTTACACTAGATTAAGTCCAACGTGATACAAGGGAAAACTTTTAATATGTAGATTTTAAAATTGATAACTCCATTATGATCAGTATAGTTATATTCTAAATTAATATTTCGTTAACTTATCCATAAATTATATTTTAATTTATAATTTAAAAAAATTAAAATTAATCTATTTTTCTACAAACCTGATAAAAAAATATTTCTATATTAGAAAAATATATTATAAGTTTTAGATTATCATCTTGTTTCACAGATATGTTTTAGTTGAATTAATTCTTAATTTATTCTCCTTTTTTAAATTAGATTTTTATAATTTTTGTTTGTTTTGTTTGCATGATATAATATTGAAAAATGGTCTGCAAATCCACACTGATGGTGCATATTAATATAAATATACATTAAAAGAGATTTTTAATTGAATTAGTTAACAAAATTTTTTAGGCTCACTATGTACATTTTTTTTTTTCAAAAACTTAACAATAATCAAAATGGCTTAAAGCTGGAAATGTATAGTTTACTTAGATAGTTTCAAATATATTGTAGTTAAGAAATACATTTTGTCTGCTTTTGTATTGGCAGTGGTGGATGAGCGAGATAAAAAAAAAAACAAACTAACAACTCCTTTATGTTTGATAAATTTTCCCAAATATTTTGAAATGAAGGTCATTCGCCAGCGTAGATAATATTTTTTCGGTTTAAAATAGTCTTGATTGTCTTCTTTATTTGCATGATCATACATATTTTATAAATATAGTATATCGTCTATATAAATGCTTCTAATTCATAATATAACTAGTTAATTTGTTCACGCCTCGCGTGGGTTATATAAGTCTACCAAATGTAATTTTATAAATAAATGATTTAAAAAATATTATTTTTTATCTCTGTAATAAGTTAGACGAATCCAAAATTTACAAATAAGCTTTTGATTTTAACAAAATGGTAAAAAAAAATATTTCTGAAGTATATAGATAAGAAATCTAAAATTTTAATCTAGATATCATAATTAACGATATTTTATTAGAGATATAGATTTCATTTATTATTTTTTTTACCTTTTTCTTAGAATTTTACTAAATTTTAGTTTTATAAAATTATAGAAAATAAAAATCTTATAAACATAAAAAATCGTAAATAATATAATAATTAGCGATATTCTAGAATAAATTCTAAATTTTATTCCAATTTTTGTTTCTTTTAACATTTAGTTAGATTTTTTTTTTAAATTTTGGAAATATAAAAAATGGTAAATTTTTAGTTTTTGTGTTTTTTTAAAAAAAATGTTTTTGTTTAATTTTTTAAATTCGGTTAAATATAAATTTTAAAAACGGTTTGATTGACTACGGAATTAAGCATTAAATCTTAATAATTTAGACCGATTTATTTTAATTTATTTTACATATCATCAGATAAAAACAAAAAAAAACGACATATAACTGTAAAATTGGGCTAAATAGTTTTTTTGCAGTTGAAACTCATTCTGAAACTGACACGTAAACGAAAAACTGTGAAATTTGCTATTCGCGTTGACACATTAACAAATTACTATATAAATAAGTATATAGATGGAGATAAATACTGCATATCTTCCCAACTATCATTAAAATATTATAAGACAACTAAAGTATTATATTTTGTACAAAATGAAATCATTATTATAGGCTTATATATTTCTATTACAACTTTGAACATTTTATTCTATACTGACAAATGAAAATATAAATCTATAGATGCTATCGTTTTTTTTTCTTTTGCCAAAATCTATTGATGCTTTTAAGTTGCTATTATTATATCAAAATGAATCATTTTATCCTATGAATAATTTCTGAAAATAGACGAAAATCTTTAAATAACTACTGTTTTTGCACATGTGGAAAGTACGTGCCAGACTTAATTGATTTGACACGCCTTTGAGTTGTGGTTCTTTTTAAAAGCCACTTCAATCAACCTGTGTAAATTCGTTTAGGGGAAAAGATACACAGATATAACTCCAAATAAGAATCTATGTCGTGTACACAATCATTATCTTTTCGTTTCTATAGAGAAATCTAAATCTAAAAGTTTAGCTTCTATGAAAATTCACTTTATCTACAGGATATGTATGTATGCAACTGATTAAATACCATATTTAGACTATACAAATGAAACCTAAATAATAATTAAAAAAACATAAACCAGTGTATCCGTTGTTAGTTGTTTTTGTTGTGCAGGCTCGTTAGACTTAAAATATTTACAAAACCAAATTTTGATTTAAGTAAAATGGTCATAGTAACGTTATCGATCTTATATACTGAAATTCAGTGTTTTTTTTTTACAGCTGAAAGTCAGTTTAAAGTCATAAAGGTAAATCATCTAAAAAATATGTAATATTCGTGTGTTGCTAATTTTTTGTTTTCTTTTTTAAAAAAAAAAATACATGAAACATAACTTTTAGTTATTTTATTATTTTAACTAATGCATTCGATACTAAATTTTTATATATTTACTTTGACAAAGAGAAAAAGGATTAAAAGTGATATTATGGAGTTTGATGTCCACTTGCAATTCTTAAATATTTTTCAATAGAGAGTTGAAGATATTGTATAAACTCTTGCAATCCTCATATCAATGAATCTTATTATATAAAATGAGCAATAATATCATGTGCATGGCATGTATACCAACATTGTGGTTATTTTATGTGTAAAGCAATTATGTCGCCAAGTGAATTAAAAAAAAAAATCAACCAATATATAAGTCTCATAATTTTTTTTTTCGTGCGGGGTCAACTAACTAATAATGATATTTTACACATTTTGTATAAATTGTTGTTATTTAAAAAAAATGAACACATATTAAAGACTTGTTTAATCTAAGAATGAAAATAATGTTATTGTTAACAATCCCACATGAAAAATACAATAAAACCTTAGAATAAATATATGTGATGTCGACCGATCCATTCATGATCAATTGATATTAAATTGAAAGTTTATAAAATATAATAGATACTTATCGTAAACAAAAAATAGAAATAGTCTATACTCTTGACGGCTCATGTGTATAAATGTATATTTTCTTATAAACGAGCACTTTATTCTTTACGTCTAAATCTATTTCTCGTATTACATATTACAATTTGTGTATTCCTGGTTCCATGATATATGTGGGTGATGGTCAATAATTGCTCAAAAATTCTTGACTTTTCCACATCGAGCTAAATAAATAAAAAATGAGTGGGATCTTTCTTAATCAGCTCGAGATCTATAAGGAGGACAAATCTCACACGACCCTTATTATATACTTTATGCTGATCTTGTCAACAAAATAAGAAACTTCCCTAGACTTGCTTAATAAGACGTTTCTGCGTGTCCCTTTTTTAATTAAATTATTATATAGTAATAGAAATAAAATTAGATTTTCTCAACAGAATTAGAAGTTACATCAAATAATGTGCAAGAGATTCGAATCCGAAATTTATGAATTTGTTTTCGCTTTGCATTTATAAACAAAATATTAGCAAACGCATATTTTGGGTCAAGGTCGTGTCTCGTGGGTACGTGACGTACGTCATCGAAATGTTTGTGATTGAAGCATCTGAACGAACTTACTTACATATTTTAATAATTATCTTTTGTCCAATAAGTCCTGGTCCAACGAAATCTTATCGTATACTAAGAAAATCAGCCGCTGGGCTAGGCAGCTGCCAAATCGTTCAGTGGAGAACCGCAGAGATTTATGGTAGTTTTGGCAGCTTTGGCGGATTTCTGATTTTCTTCTTTTTAAACCGACTAATTCCGCTCAGCTTAGTTTTTCTAAAGTATTATTATTTTTAAAATTAATTGGATCTAAATTTGACAAATTCAAACTTATGTTCATAATTCTAATGAAAATCATAATATATTGAATCTAATAACCGATTTATACATATGCGCTAAGCACACTTTAACCATCTGACTAATTCTTCGAAAAAATATCTGATTAGCGCTTAACAAAATTTAAACAAAATATATACTTATCAAACATTGAAGAACTTTAAATTTAAAATATTATTAGTCAAAAAAAGTCAAGTAATGGTAGTTAGCTTAAAGTGAAACGTTAGTAACAATAGAGCAAACAAACATTAGACAACGAAAACTGAATAGTGTCATAGAGAAAAATAGAACCGTTGTTAAATTTCTATAAATTTGTCTCTAAATTTTTTAAATAATCAAAACAATTTATTTTATAGAATTATGTGGATGAAAACTAAACACACAAGTTCACTACTCTACGAATAACTAAAAAACAAACAAGGAAATTGCAATACAAATTGATGTAGAACGCCGATGGTAAAACGGGAATAAAAGTCAACAAGAAAAGAACCAAACTGTATTTATGATTCGATAGAGAAAGAACAAAAAATGTATTTATTGCACATACAGTATTTGTTGCCATTAAAACGAATACAATAAACATGTGAAGAGCAGAGTAGCTGAATCTCTCTCTCTCTCTCTCTCCATATCTTCTCTCAGTTTCTCGACGATTGTTATTTTCTTGGAGAGAAAATGTGGTTGGTTTCGTCTTCTTCTTCTTCGTGGCTCTCCGAGCTCTCATGTTCTTCTTCAGCGGTTATAGAATCAACATCTTCTACTCCAGTAGCAATCCAATGGCTGAGATTTGTTTTCCTCTCTCCATGCCCTCAACGTGTTCTCTTCTCCGCCGTAGATCTTCTACTCATCGTCGTCCTCCTCTTCTTCGCTCTTCGGAAACTCCTTTCTTCTTCTTCCTCCACCGAAATCAACGGAAACGCCGAGATTAGGAAACCCTTAATCGGAAACCGTGGAAGAATCGCAACCAGAACAAACGCCTGGTTCAAAACGACGGTCGTAGCCACCGTTCTACTGTCGTTTTGCTCCGTCGTGCTCTGTGTTTTGTCTTTCACGGTGAAGCGACGGACTCAAACACCATGGAACCTCGTAGAACCTCTGTTTTGGCTAATCCACGCCGTCACAAACGCCGTCGTATTGATTCTCGTCCTCCACGAGAAGAGATTCGTAGCTCTGAAACATCCTTTATCTTTAAGAATCTACTGGGTTTCAAGCTTCGTCGCCGCAACTCTCTTCGCCGTCTCCGGTATTCTCCGTTTACTCTCCGACGACGCAGGAGACGTCGTCTCGTCCTTCATCTCCTTCCCGTTAACCGCCTTTCTCCTCATCGTCTCCGTTAGAGGAGTCACCGGAGTTTTCACAACGGAAACAGAGGAAACAGAACCATACGACGACGTTTCGGAGAAAGTTTCAGACAACGTGTCTCTCTACGCAACCGCTTCGGGTTTCTCGAAGACGTTCTGGTTATGGATGAATCCTTTACTAAGCAAAGGCTACAAATCGCCATTGACGCTAGACCAAGTCCCGACGCTAGCTCCAGAGCACAAAGCAGAGAGACTCGCGAATCTCTTCGAATCTAGCTGGCCGAAACCGTCGGAGAACTCAACACATCCTGTCCGAACGACACTAATCCGATGTTTCTGGAAAGAAATCCTCTTCACGGCGATCCTAGCCATCGTCCGTCTCTGCGTCATGTTCGTTGGTCCAGTCCTTATCCAGAGCTTCGTCGATTTCACCTCCGGCAAAAGATCCTCGCCGTTGCAAGGATACTACCTCGTCCTCGTCCTCCTAGTCGCGAAATTCGTCGAGGTCTTGACCACACACCAGTTCAATTTCAACTCTCAGAAGCTCGGGATGCTTATAAGATCGACTCTAATCACCGCACTGTACAAGAAAGGTTTAAAGCTCACGAGCTCTGCGCGTCAAAACCACGGAGTCGGACAAATCGTGAATTACATGGCTGTGGATGCACAACAGCTCTCTGACATGATGCTTCAGCTACACGCAATCTGGCTTATGCCATTACAAGTGACACTAGCGTTAGTGCTTCTCTACGGGAGCTTAGGCGCGTCTGTGGTCACGGCCGTGGTTGGTTTGACCGGAGTGTTCGTGTTCATCCTCTTGGGGACTAAGAGAAACAACAGATACCAATTCAGCTTGATGGGAAACAGAGATTCTCGGATGAAGGCAACCAACGAGATGCTTAACTACATGAGAGTTATCAAGTTCCAAGCTTGGGAGAATCATTTCAACAAAAGGATACTTAATTTCAGGGACATGGAGTTTGGTTGGCTCTCCAAGTTTCTCTACTCCATAGCCGCAAACATCATCGTTCTCTGGAGCACGCCGGTGCTTATCTCTGCGCTCACATTCGCCACCGCGCTTTTTCTGGGAGTTAAGCTTGACGCTGGGACTGTGTTCACCACCACCACCATCTTCAAGATCTTGCAAGAACCTATCAGGACGTTTCCTCAGTCTATGATCTCTCTCTCTCAGGCGATGATCTCTCTCGGAAGGCTTGACTCGTACATGATGAGCAAAGAGCTGTCTGGAGAGGCCGTGGAGAGAGCCACGGGTTGTGATGGAAGTGTCGCTGTGGAGGTTAGAGATGGGAGCTTTAGTTGGGATGATGAAGAGAATGAACCTGCACTCAAAGACATCAACTTACAGGTTAATAAAGGAGAGCTCACAGCGATTGTTGGAACCGTTGGCTCAGGAAAATCTTCCCTTTTAGCTTCGGTTCTTGGCGAAATGCATAAAACTTCAGGGCAGGTTAGAGTTTGTGGGAGCACAGGTTATGTTGCACAGACATCGTGGATACAGAACGGGACAGTTAAAGACAACATCTTGTTTGGTCTTCCGCTGGTTAGAGAGAAGTACGACAAGGTTCTCAATGTCTGTTGTTTGGAAAAAGACCTTGAAATGATGGAGTTTGGTGATCAAACTGAGATTGGAGAACGTGGAATCAACCTCAGCGGAGGGCAGAAGCAGCGTATACAGCTCGCTCGTGCGGTTTATCAAGATTGCGATGTATACTTTCTTGATGATGTTTTTAGCGCCGTGGATGCTCATACCGGTTCAGACATATTCAAGGTAACAAAGGGACACACACAAAAAAATCTTGATGTATGTTCAAAATGTAACACAAGTTGAATCTCGTTCTTTGTTGTGTTTTATTTTGTAGAAATGTGTGAGAGGAGCTCTGAAAGGCAAGACCGTCTTGCTAGTAACCCATCAAGTGGACTTCTTGCACAACGTCGATTGCATTTTGGTAGAGACACAATGATTCAGACTTTTTTATCTGATTGAAATCGAGAGTCTTGAACTTTTACTAACGAGATGGAGTTTCAGGTGATGCGAGAAGGGAAGATTGTGGAATCAGGAAGATACGACGAATTAGTCAGCTCCGGGTTGGATTTCGGGGAACTCGTGGCGGCACATGAGACATCAATGGAGCTAGTTGAAGCCGGTGCAGATTCTGCAGCAGCAGCAACAATCATTACATCACCAAGAGAACTAATAACATCTCCCCGTGGTGCAAGCTCCCCAAGAACGTCCATGGAGTCTCCTCACTTAAGTGATCTAAACGATGAACACGTCAAGTCGTTTCTCGGCTCTCAGGCCGTTGAAGATGGCTCGAAGCTCATCCAAGAAGAGCAAAGAGAAACGGGACAAGTTAGCCTGCGAGTTTACAAACAGTATTGCACTGAGGCTTATGGCTGGTGGGGCATTGTGCTTGTGGTGTTCTTCTCTCTGACGTGGCAGGGCTCTCTGATGGCTAGCGATTACTGGCTCGCCTACGAAACATCAGCCAAGAACGCAGTCTCATTTGACGCCTCTGTTTTCATCCGTGTATACGTCATCATCACACTTGTCTCCATCGTTTTGGTGAGCTTGCGCTCGTATTACGTCACTCACCTGGGACTCAAGACGGCTCAGATCTTCTTCAGACAGATTCTTAACAGTATATTACATGCTCCCATGTCGTTCTTCGACACCACACCATCGGGAAGAATTCTCAGTCGGGTAAGGCCACAACTTTCACCCTCTCAGCCTTATTTATTACATAAATTTGAGTTGAGCAGAGATGTTAAAAGGTATTTGTCTCTTTTGCAGGCATCGACTGATCAAACCAATGTTGATATCCTAATTCCATTCATGCTAGGACTTGTGGCTTCAATGTACACTACTCTGCTTAGCATTTTCATAGTTACTTGCCAGTACGCTTGGCCAACTATATTCTTTGTGATTCCTCTTGGATGGCTCAACATCTGGTACCGGGTAAGCATCTATCCTTGATTCTTCATGTTCTGAATGTGTTCTTGTTCTAAAACGCCACTTTTCCTTTTGATCATTTTCAGAACTATTACCTCGCGTCTTCCCGTGAATTAACACGTCTGGACTCGATCACTAAGGCTCCTGTCATCCACCATTTCTCAGAGAGTATAGCCGGAGTGATGACAATCCGATCTTTCAGGAAACATGAGATATTTAGACAAGAGAATGTGAAGCGTGTAAACGCCAATCTTAGGATGGACTTCCACAACAACGGGTCAAACGAATGGCTCGGTTTTAGGCTAGAGCTGCTTGGGAGCTGGGTGCTCTGCATCTCGGCTCTGTTTATGGTAATGTTACCAAGCAACGTAATCAAACCAGGTACAGATCACTAAACCCCACTTTTGAGTAGTTAATGCAACAAGAGACGATCAACTATGACATATTCTTTTGGTCTGATGCAGAAAACGTAGGATTGTCTCTTTCTTACGGGCTGTCTCTGAACTCTGTTCTGTTCTGGGCAATATACATGAGCTGCTTTGTCGAAAACAAGATGGTTTCCGTTGAAAGGATCAAACAATTCACTGATATTCCTTCGGAAGCTGAGTGGCAGAGCAAAGAAAACCTCCCACCTTCGAATTGGCCCTTCCATGGAGATGTACATCTCGAAGACCTCAAGGTAATTTAAAAGAAAACCGAAACATCTTCATGATTGTATAACTCACCTTTACTGCTCAAACTTGATCTCATGAGCTTTGTCTTAACAATAGGTACGGTACAGGCCAAACACACCACTTGTGCTCAAGGGAATCACTCTGGACATCAAAGGAGGAGAGAAAGTAGGTGTAGTTGGACGAACAGGAAGCGGGAAATCGACGTTGATCCAAGTCTTGTTCAGGCTTGTAGAACCATCAGGTGGGAAGATAATCATCGATGGGATTGATATCTGCACAATAGGTTTACATGATCTCAGGTCAAGATTCGGAATCATACCCCAAGAACCAGTCCTCTTTGAAGGAACCGTGAGAAGCAACATCGACCCAACAGATCAATACTCTGACGAAGAAATCTGGAAGGTAATGATAACAAACCTTTATCATACAGCCAGAACCTTGAACTTGCAATCAAAACCTTTATAAACTGTTTATTTTTTGTTTTCCAGAGCCTTGAAAGATGCCAACTGAAGGATGTTGTCGCTACGAAGCCTGAGAAGCTTGATTCTTTGGGTGAGTTCTTTCACAAATTGAGGTTGACATTTATATATACATTTCATGAGATGAGAAACCTGAATGAGATACTTGATTGTTACAGTGGTTGATAGTGGAGAGAACTGGAGCGTAGGGCAGAGGCAGCTTCTATGTTTGGGAAGGGTTATGTTGAAACGAAGCAGACTTCTGTTTCTAGATGAAGCAACTGCATCTGTAGATTCCCAAACCGATTCAGTGATTCAGAAGATCATCAGAGAAGACTTTGCTTCGTGTACCATAATCAGCATCGCTCACCGGATTCCTACAGTGATGGACGGGGATCGAGTCCTGGTCATAGACGAAGGTAAAGAGAAGCACAACATATGTATTTTCAGTCATACAAATTCAAAACTTATGATGATAAGTAACTTATAAATGGAAATCTAAAACAGGAAAAGCGAAAGAGTTTGATAGCCCGGCTCGTTTACTGGAGAGGCAGTCTCTGTTTGCAGCGCTGGTGCAAGAGTACGCTCTCCGATCTAGCGGAATATGAAAACTTTTGACACCGGCCGGGACTGGAAGTTTATTGTTAAAAGTTGCTAAATTTCTAAAAACATTTTTAACTAACACAAGAAGAATATCGAGATTGTTTCTTGTGTAATTTATGAGACAAAATCTAGATAGTGAAATGCTTTTGATCAAAACGACATCACTGATTCACGGCATAAAACAACACAACTACACAAGGATGAGAGAAAGCTAAGAAAAAGCTTAATATCGTACTCTAGAGTCACACTTCTCTGCAATCTTCCAATCTCCAAAGTTGTAGATTTCAAACCTTTTTTTTTTCCCTCTCTGTGATTGTGTTTTATCTTTACTAATGACTCTTTTTGTATTTTTCCCTCTCTTCTAAAAATATAACCTTTGTGGTAATGATTAGCTAAAAATGGCAAAAGACAAGTCAACTGTCGTTGTCCTTGATGTGGAAAATTTACTGGAATATCAAGTATGGACCATCTTTTCATATAGTTGAAGAAAGCCCCAAATTTTGCAAAGATAGTTGACGAGTAGCATTCTACCTTAGATTTGTTAGAACAGCTTGTATATGTAGACACAGAATGTGGTCAGATCTCAATCAAACTTCTACGAGCTAGAATGCTTGTCGGGTGCGTCATTTGCAGGCACACCACCACAAATCCTGCGCATTCTGTAACAAATAAGAATCATCAGGCATAATAATAGCGAAGAACATCATCAAAATTTGGCAAGCAATTGAACATAAGATAGAGATGATACAAGTCACTCTCTAAACTGAATTGGAATAAACAGTTTGGTGAGTTTCATGTCTAAGCAATATAAAAGTCTATTCAAGCAACAAAGAATGATCTCATTTAGATTCCAAGAAATGGCACGACATTACCGAAACTGAGAGTTAAAAAAGAAAAGGCACACTTAGCGAGTAACGCAGGAATCGAAACAATAGCTCAGCGAGAACAAAGAAAAAAAAAAGAACCAGTGATTAATTGTTCAGTTTTTTCGAAGCTATGACGAAGCAATTATGGATTAAATTAGGACTTTTTACCATTGGAGGATGACGAAGAAGACAGAGACATCATGCCCAATTAGACGAAATTGAAGAGGACAGAGAGATCATGCTCAACACTCAAACCGTATTTGGTTTTAATTCGAATCGAACCGAAACTAAACCGGATTTGGGGTAATTGCTTGATCTGTTGCCCTTCTCATCTAAAGCTTTTGAAACGGTAACGTTTCGCTTGTAAACATTTGTTTTTTCAGACGTTTTGAATAGGCGAAGACGGAGAGAGACGAGGGAAAGATTTGAGAAGGGATTCCGCCATTGAAGGTCCCATCCAAGATTCTCCGACTTATTATTACTGAGAAAGACGAACAAGTGGAGAGAGAGAGAGAGAGATCAAAAAAATGGATGATGATTTCTGGGATTTGACCATAGAAGAGATGGATGCTCTTGAGAAAGAAGCTATTCAGAAAATCAACCAGAAGGGCAATTCCTCTTCTTCTTCCTTGCGAACTCCCAACGAGGTTTTCACTTTCGCAATTACCATCTCTGGGTTTCATATATATCTTCCTTAATTTTGGTTTTTGTTTGCGATACTTAGGGCAATTTCGGATGGCTTCGAGTGTTGTGTTTTGTGTAATGGGTTCTTCTCACTTTTCTTTAAGGTGTTTTGCTTCCCTTATGTGTGTTTCTTTTACTCAGGTTCCTATTTCGTCTCAAGGAACCAGATTCTTACCTTCAATTCTCGCCCCTAAACCAAACACTGGTTAGTTGATTTTCCCATTAGCAATTGTCTGGTTTCCCTTCTCAATGGGGAGATGTTTTTTTTTTCTTACTCTTTATGTGTGTGTGTGTGTGTCCTTAATATCTCTGCATATGGTTTTTGTTTACTGTATTAACTGTGAGGGTAGCCTATACGCCAAAAGGTGAAGGCTCCAAGGAACCTGAGCAAAAGGTCTCTGTCAAAATATTGCTTCATCATAGTGGAGATCTTGCTGCAAAGTTCCTCTATAACCAGGTAACTTGTTAGAAGTCTTAGCGTGGAAATGATTGGTGGTTTGGTGTTTGACACTTACTTGCTGTTTATTATTATCCAGGCGGTGGTGGATGCTGTGCGTAAAATCCCTAAGGCCATTTGGAATGCTAAAGAAAGGTTTTTTTTTTTCCTTTTGTACTCTCTCATATGCATGGGTCATTTGTGTGATCTTGTTTCTCTCTTATCTTTCTTATTTCCAACGCGCTTCGTTGTGATCTGTAAACAAAACAGAGAAATAAATTCTTGGCATGTAACGCCTTGTTTATTCTCTTGTGGAAATCCAGGTTATGGATATTTCCTCAATCTTCACTGTCATCAGCAGAAAAGATTCTGCGAGAAGTTTCCAGTGTTAAAGTTGAGGTAAGCCACCTTGATTTTTTTATACTGGTTCAGAAAGTGCAGCTTAAACTAGAGGTCAAGGGTCTCTTAGATACATATTTTTCCTTTGAATGATCAGATAGAGAACTTGGATCCTCTCGTGCAACGTGCAATAGCTTCTGCCTCTAGAGTTCCAGATCTACGGCGTAAGTCAGGCATCCGGTTTATCACTTCAGACACATTAATGATGTGATCTTAACTAAAGATTTTTTTGTTTGGGACCCTTTGTATGTCTTACTTTTCTCTTTTCTAATTGTCCTAGATCTGTATGACAAGATACCAAGCCACATTGAGCCAAAGCTTCTTCCGTTTCAGCGAGATGGCATAGAGTATGTCAGCGATATCTAGTCTTCTTCATTAGCTCTGATTCCTCGTTATTATCAATTCTTCAGCAACTTATTGCCCTGTTGGGGACCTGAGAACTGTTTCCTTTGCCTCATGATCTGTTCCTGCCTTTCTCAGGTTTATTTTGCAGCACGGAGGGCGTGTGCTTCTAGCAGATGAAATGGGTCTTGGAAAGACTTTGCAGGCAAGTGGTTTCCTGTCTAACATATCCTTTCATTTCTTCATGAAAATCTCACTCTCCTTTCATGGGAGAAGATAGAGTTAGTCACTTGCTAAGTAGATATGGCGTTATGGCAATCAGAAAAATTCTCCTCACAAGTATGGCTCCTTGCAAACTGACAAGAAACTAATTTCTGGAAAATCTTCACTCTGCTTGTAAATTTCTTTCCCATCAATTTTATTCACATGCCCATTGTCTGTGCAGGCAATTGCTGTAACTTCATGCGTTCGTGAATCTTGGCCAGTTCTGATTATCGCACCATCTTCGTTACGCTTACACTGGGCAACGGTAAGCTCATGATCTTTGTATGAATTTAAATTGGACGTTGTGGATGTCAATTAAGATGAAGATGATTCGCCATCTTATTTTCTTGCAGATGATCCACCAATGGCTGCATGTACCTCCGTCAGACATAGTTGTATGTAGTTTATTGCTTGTCTAACGTCAGATATAGACATTCTTTATTTTTTACTCTCTCATGTAAGTCATCCTTTAGTAGGTAGTTTTACCTCAAGCAGGTGGATCAAACAAGAGCGGATTTACTATAGTTTCATCCAATAGAAATGGCACAATCCATCTTGATGGTGTCTTCAACATCATCTCCTATGACGTGGTCACTAAACTGGACCAACTCTTAATGGCGTTGGACTTTAAGGTGAGAATATGGCTTCTTAGTAGTTTTTTGGTTGATTGTCCCTGGCATCTTGATGTATAATGATCACGTTGGTTACAAATCAAGCACATGAGTGTGAGATTCTTCAAATTGACGAGGAGACGCTAGTTAAGGAATGGAGAGGAAGGAAGCATTTATGGATTCTGCATTTTTGGATTCTGCATTCTATAACTTGCATTTTTAGTATTCGTCTCAGATCTTTGGGGTTTGACGATGTACTTCTCCGTCTTTTCAGGTTGTTATAGCAGACGAATCACATTATCTTAAAAACGCTCAAGCAAAGAGGACAAGTGCTTCCCTTCCAGTCATAAAGGTATTGTTAATTATTATATATATCGTCCACTCATCGTTTTGCCTACGAAGCTAATTTTAGGTTATCGGCTGACGGATGTAAAATCAGTTTCTTTTTGGTGCAACTGTAAATCTTTAGTACATTGTTAATGAGTAGTACTCTATTTGAATCCATACCATTTGTTTCAGAAAGCTCAATATGCAATACTACTGAGTGGAACTCCTGCTTTATCTAGACCAATAGAGCTATTCAAACAGGTGATATATCCATTTTACTAGTGTCACATTTTTTTCCTTTTTGGCTGTGCATTTTTGAGGGGCGTGTGGATCTCTTGATGTGATTTGATTTACTAAAAACCCTTCGTTCTTTATTTCTTGGCAGCTGGAAGCTCTATACCCAGATGTTTATAGGAATGTAAAGGAATATGGTAACAGATACTGCAAAGGCGTAAGTTCATTGCACATTGAGAAATTGCCTATAATTTCATGTAGCGTGGTTACTGTTCCGTCATAAAATTTTATACATTCCATTCAAATTTCAGGGAGTTTTCGGAATGTTTCAAGGCGCAAGCAATCATGAAGAGTTGCACAATTTGATGAAAGCCACAGTAATGATTCGAAGACTTAAAAAGGATGTCTTGTCCGAACTTCCGTCAAAGCGAAGGCAGCAGGTTATTAGTAGTAGCTCTTTCTCTTATGTCCATGCATCTTATGTGATCTTTTACTGGTTGCTATTGGATTTCTTGTGACGTTATTATTTCTATCTTTGTGTAAATAGGTTTTCCTTGATCTAGCGGAAAAGGACATGAAGCAAATCAATGCTTTGTTTCACGAGGTAACTTGGTGTAGTTTTTAATATCCATGCATTTTACTTTCCTTGAAGGATTCGTATCTGAAAAAAGGAATTGCCTTTATATTACCTTTTACAGTTGAAGGTGGTAAAAGCAAAAATAAAAGATTGCAGATCGGAAGACGAAATTAAATCTCTTAAGTTTACAGAGAAGCACCTTATCAACAAGGTATTGATTTACCTTTTCCAAATTATTTCTTCACAGCCAGTGAAGTTCATTGCAACAGCAATGGCCCTGCTTGATTCAACTTGGTGTACTTTTAGCTGAGAATGTATGTTCTTCTTTTCTTTCGTTGGACCTGCTTGTTATTTCCTAGTATCTTGTAACATCTCCCCATTTTGTATTTTAGATCTACACATATTCCGCTGAAGCCAAAATCCCGGCAGTGCTTGATTATCTGGGAACCGTGCTTGAGGTAATAGTGCTATTAGCGATAAACGGTTTTGAAAATTTCTCATACATGTCTGCTACCTTATTGTCCTTTCTCTTTGAGCTTTGTGATGCAGGCTGGATGCAAATTTCTAGTATTTGCACATCATCAGTCCATGCTTGAGGCATTACATCAGTTTTTTAAAGTAAGGCATTGAACTGTCAGCAAAACTTCCAAAAACCCCCTATGTTTCTCATACGAGTTACAAAAAAAAAAAATTTGCAGAAAAAGAAAGTGGGCTGCATACGGATTGATGGAAGCACCCCTGCCTCCTCTAGACAAGCCTTGGTTTCCGATTTTCAGGGAAATGATGAGATAAAAGCAGCAGTGGTAAGTATTTTCACCATCTTTAAAACAGATTTATCTATCTCTCTCTTAGCATGCCACTATAGAAGGAACTTATAATTTGTCATTGTGCGCCGTTTCTGGACAGTGCTTACTAGCCTGAGGTTTATGTTTATATTTCTTGATTAATTCTCCTGAAACCATATAAACTATTTTATTCATCATTTGAAGGTTGCTTTTAACAATATATTTGCAAAACCATATACTTCAAACTTTTAAGTTGCACAGAGACGTCATATAAGTACAAAATTGATCTTGCTTTCTTTTTTGTTTAAAACTTTCATTGTATGTGTAAATCTTAATCCTTTCATTCTACAGTAGAGATTACTAGCTCTTAAATATTTTGTTGTTGTTTACATGAATTTGCAGCTGTCAATAAGAGCTGCTGGTGTTGGGATAACTTTGACAGCAGCAAGCACTGTTATCTTTGCGGAGTTGGCATGGACTCCGGGTGACCTGATACAGGCAGAAGATCGTGCACATAGGATTGGTCAAGTGAGTCACAGTTACACCTTTTTCTCACTAGTCATTTGCAGTGTCATTTTTAATCCCTCCTATGGCTTTTGCTTAATTTCTATAGGTCTCTTCAGTTAACATACACTACCTTCTAGCAAATGACACTGTTGACGACATCATCTGGTTCTTTCTCATTCACATTTACAGTTCAAATCTCAATGGTTATCTCAATTTTGTTTGTCCTAGGTCAATTACGCTGAACTTGACTTTCTTTACAGGGAAGTTGTTCAGAGCAAGCTGGATAATCTTGGACAGGTATTCTTATTCTCTATGACAAGCCATCATTTGAGAAATGGTGTCAATCACATATCCATTATTATGATTATCTTTGACTATTATTACTGAATCCTATCAAAGTCTCAAATACTGGAAGGCTGTGTGATTCGTGAAAAAATAAATGTTTATACTGTCCAAAGTTTTGAGTTTAGTCATCATTTCTTAACTACTGGAGACGAAACTTTGTGAACAATCTGCAATACAGATGCTTGATGGGCAAGAGAATGCTTTGGAGGTTTCATCTAGTCATCTGATTAGCAGTCCAACAAAACCAAGAAACAGCCCTTCGAAGCAGCCGACTCTTGACTCATTTTTGAAACGCTGCAACAGATCAGATGATGACGCCGAAGAACTTCATTCCAGGCCCAAAGTTCCCAGAATCTGAAACTAAAAACATGTAAGATCTCATCTGTACTTTTGTTGCTTGCAGACACATGATCTTTGGAGCAAAATGATCAGTTGTAATAGTTAGTGCAAACAAATGATCTTTAGTAGCTTATAGGCTTCAAGACAGTTGGGTAGGGGTTGTAATTTGCGAAGGTTTTTGTTAAGTTGATCTTTACAGGTCTTATCGCAACAGATTTTCTTTTCAAACCAAAGTACAGTAAGATAAATATATCAATGTTACACTCAAAGATGCATAAGAAGACAGATATGTACAATGAGAGAAAACATCACACTATAACACTATATATATATATATATATATATATCTTTGGTCAGTTAAGAACACTTTCAATAAGAGACATAACCGAGTCCCTCTCTGCTAGATTCTTCACCAAAGAAACTTGTGACAATAGTTTCAACATCCTGCAATCCAACTCCTACACAAACGGTCTTGGACGGTGTCTTAACTGAATCAGTCATCATAGAATCATAAGTCTCGTTCACAACTCTAACGTTTGGACCATCTCGACACTTCCCCATGCACTTGCAAGCCACAGCGGATCCTTCCATGCCCGTCATGGCCCTTTGAAACTCATTTAACAACACAGCTCCTCCTGATTTCTTACACTTTCCTCCCATACACACTTCTACTCTCTTCAATGGCAATCCAACCACTGAAACCGCTTCTACTGTCTTCAATCTCTGTCCAGGATTTGCCATTAAGGGAAAGACTGTGGACGCAGCAGCTGATTGAAGCAGAGCAAGCTGCAATGCTTCGCCTGTGATCTGTGCATCTTCTTCGAGCTTCTTATTAGAAATCAGAGTCTCTTGGATCCTAGGAAGGGTTGCTAAAGTAGATTCTGGCTGTAACGGCTCAAGAATCGGTTTCTCCTTGTTTCTGAGAGTGTTCATGTCAACAACTTTTCCTTTGCCACAATCACTGTCACTTGATTCAGACGAAGATGATGATGATTCAGAGTCCATGTCAGTAGTCATCTTCATGGCTTTAGCTTTTGCCTTTTCTTCTTTCCTTTGTTTCTTCAATAGCTTCTCCTCTGCTTTTAACTGCTCTAGCTGCTTAACCAAAATCTCTGTTGCTTCCTGCGTAATCATAAACAAATCAAGATCCAGTTTAAGACATCATTTCGATCAATACCACCATGAAACAGTCAAATCAAAGAAGGAGAAAGTAGATTACAGCTTGAAAACAAATTCTTACCGAGATTGACTTGTTCTGAATCTCAGAAACCAAACCGGCTTCTGGATTAAGACCAAACCCTATGCTTGAGAACATGTTTAAGTTCTTAGAAAGACTTTTAAGGACCTTAGCTTTCTTCTTCAACGCCTTCTTCTCCTTCTCCATAAGCTTAACCTTCTCCTTCTCTCCGCCGCATCTCGTTGGCTTGAAATAGTAATTCATGTGCTCTTTATCCGCAAACTCGTTATTACACATAACCCCGTGAAATTTCCTGGTTTGAAACGACACCGTGCGTGAATTGCCGGAAAATTTGGACACCGATCGGAGACCGGAGTAACGGCCATCGGCAACGGCACCTGAAACGGAAGGAATTTGTCGGAGAACGACGCCGGAAACTTCCATGTCTCTTGTCTCTGAAGCTTAGACGATTGACTTTCGAATTTGGAAGCTAGAAATCAATGAACTTGACTTGAGCCTTAAGCGATCTTTTAGATACACGAAATCCTTAAGGCTGTTCCTTGTTGTGGGAGATTTCCAGTTCTTGACAAGAGAGAAACAACAGTGAAGGATAACGTGGCGTGTTTTGATTGGATAAAAGTGTCGTGAGTTGCACTCAGGCTAACCACCTGTGGTCTTGAGATTTCCACACTTTCCCGCGCTTCGGACACGCGCCATACAATGATTCTAAGCCGTCGATGGAAACTTTTGTGGAACTCAACGGACCAAAAATATGACATGAGTACATGTCAGATCGCCACGTGGAGAACCTAATGCAGGTTTTGCCACGTACGTAATAAATTTGTGAGCAATAAATGTTTTTTTTTTCATTTATAGAAGCTCTCAAAACCGATTATTTTAGCTATTATTTCGGCAACTTGATCCGAATATTTTATAAATAGAGAATATAAGAATTTTTTGTCTTAAGTATTGTGTCCGTACTTCAATCTACCAAATTATATTAAAAAATCAATACCATTATCTAATCTGAAAATTCGTAATTATACTTAAATCTTGAGTTAGGTATGGTAACCGATAAAAGTGGGGGAATCACGCCACCTTTCACTTTGTGAGTTATCTTATCAAACGCCTTTTCAGCCGTTCGATTTGTAATCTCTTTTCGTCTCAAATCAATATTAACTCCCTCTCAGCCGTCGGATCTTTAATTACTTTTTCTTTTATCTCAGCTCTTTACATCCCCTGAATTTGGCGTTGATAAGAAGATAAGATGCACGACAAAAATAAGAAGATAAATGCTTTTGAAACTAAGCTCCAAATTCAAGAAAGATTCGATGGTGTGATTAGAGAGTATAATTTAAACGAAAGTGAAGAAGAGATGTGATTGAGAAAATGTATTATTTCTGTATGAGCATATAGCTCAAAAATTTCTTTGAGTAATTTCATTAGAGGGGACATTTAGATACATTTAACATTATTCTTACGTGCCGTGGGATACTACAACATGTACTCACTCAACAAACACTATTAACGCAAATAACGAATTTTTATAACCAAAACCAACGGCCATATTACTCACATTTACTCCGGTTACTTTTCTACGACGGAGCTCCGGCCAAATTCCCCCGTGCCAGACGGAGATGACCCGGAACACGTTGCTTTATCTCTTCTAATGCACATAATGTCTCTGGATCGAGTCCACCCGCAAACTGAATAAAACAAATTGTACAGATCAAACCATCAAGCATCAATGCACACATTGTGTTGTATTGGACCCGAGCGAATGCTTTTTAAATTTGAAGTCTAAGGATTATTACCTGGTGCGTTCTATAAGCGAACCGGACTCCTTGGAGAAGCAAGGCTTCTTGAGTAGACTCTCTATCCAAGTTACGAACTGATTCTAGCTCGTTCGCAACTCTATTCATGTAAAGTTTAGCAAGCTTGATCGATGCTCTTTTGATCTATCAATGGCATTAGAACAATGTTAAAAAGAGTACATTTACTTAAAGAGACAAAATAAAGTCTCCATAGAAAGAAAAAAACATACCTTACTAATCATTCCCGAGTCGAGCATCCACTCGACAGGGATTTTGAAATCCTGGTAAGAACGCATGGATGAGGCGCGTAATCTGACTAGCCTCCTTATCCTCTGCTCCGACCTTATCATAACAAGAGTTTTAAGTTATTCAACATTTTTGGGAATCTAAAAAACGTTTCTTTTAATCATTGAGCCTTCGTATTACTTGTCTAGTAAGTTGACCATTTTCTTCAGGGCAACACCGTAGTGGATGCTCGGATCATCGGAGTAGGAAGAAAGTTCTTTTTCCAGTTTCTTTAGCTCGCGGTACTCAACTGCAGCCTCTTGCAGAGCATCGGCTTTCCTCTCAGGCCACTTGAAATGCTTAAGCACAGCTCGCTCATCAGCCTGTAAGGCATTTAGGCAAGAGGAATACGCATGTAAGATATGTGACAATGTAAAACTCGCTAAATTCTATAAAGAGTTTGGACTCAATAGACAGTTGATTTAAACCACGTTCAAAATGTGATAAATCAGTCACTTCTGTAACAAAATGTTAAAAGAGGAAGTAAGCGTTACCAGTGTTGCCAGTTCACTATCAAGCCAATCCACAAATCTCATGACATCTTCCATATCCGAGAAACAAGTGGTCAGAACTTTCTGGATAAGATCGTTGATAAAATCCCCTTTTGTCTCAATGTCGGCTTTTATCTGTGGAATAAAATGAAACTCATCAAGACTCAGGTTAAAGTAAACAGAGTCCAAGAAAAGGAAATGTTTGGTAGTTTACAGCGATGAGGTGAGCAGAACGGTTCTGAATTTCTCCAACTATACTGTTGTGTGCACTGTTAACTTGAGGCTTATTCCCATTAACAGACGGCGAAAGGTCTCTACTATTATCTTGCTTTTTCAACAAATGATACAGCTGTGAAACCGGAGGAGACTTCTGAGCGCGAGCTGCTTTAGCGAGTGGCCTAGGTGGTGGTGGTGGAGGCGGAGGCGGTGGTGTTGGTGGTGCAATAGGCGAAGAAGAAGCTTCATCTCTTTTACCTGAACTGGTAGCTGGAGATACCAAAAACTTTGGAAGTGGTGGAGATGGAAGTGATCTTGAAGGTGAAGGAGATTGTGGAGATGATCTTTGTATAATGGAGCTTGATGATTCTACAACCACTAGCTCCTTTTTAACCTTGGATTGCTCCAATTTGCTAGCGATTATCTTCTGGATATCTTTAAATCTTGTGTTCTGGTGTTCTTTAGCTGGCTGAAATCAACCAAAAACACCTGAGAGATTACTTCGAAAAATGAGCATACCATAGCCTAAATGCAAAATTCCTGATTCTGTACTCTCACTAAGTCAATGCATTGGTGAGATTTTCTCGCTTAATCTATGGAAACGAAATGTTACCTTGTCGTTAGAGGAAAGAGATGAGATCTTAGCTTCAGCTGAAACAAGATCCTGAGAAAGCTTCCTGTTCTTCAATTCTAGCTCTGCATTTGAGCTTCGAGCTTCCTCTAGCTCCGCTTTCAAACTCGAAACCTGCGCCTGCAAATCCTTAATCAGCGATTCGTTCGCCACAAGCTTCTCCTCCAACTCCTCCATCTTCTTCCTCTTCTCATCCTCCTCCGCCGCCATCTCTTCGCTCTTCCTAGAAATCGGCCGCCTCGGACAACCGAATTGCTCAACAACCGCCGGACGATTCACAGACCGAGCTCTCTGAGGAGCCAAAACCGCCGTCTCCTCCTCGCCGGATTTCGCTCTCTTAAGCAGAATGGACCGCCGGTTCTTACCGGGATCGTGACCGGAGGATTTCGGTTTACCGTTATCGTCTTGGGCTCTAGGTCTAGAAATGACTGAGTAGTGCGAATTGGCGGCTCTCACTCGAGAAGGAGTGGTGGAGGTGGCGGAAACGCGGGACATAATTAACGAAATTCCGCCGTAAACGGCGGTCGCCGGCGAGAAGACTCGTCGTTAACGTCGTACTCAGCTTTGACTTGTGAGAAAACGCAAGAGACGACGACTTCAAAAGCTGCACAAGAAAACAACAAGTAGTATAATATTAATCACCAATCATTAAAATCCAATAATCCTTACGCGATTAATCCTTACTTGAGCGTTAATAATTTGTTAACCAAGCAACTAATGAAGGAATGATCCGTCTGGAGGAAACAGTGGGCTTTGAGGCCCACCAAATTTTTTGACGACTTTTGAAATAAGACAAAAGAATTCAAGTTTGTGGGCCCGCTCTGTTTTTTGTCTTCAAACGTGTCGTTAAAAATCTAATACACAAAAAAGTAGACAGTGTCGCGTCTGTAGGTGTATGCGTGTAACTGCAAGCTAACAAAATTATTGTTATACAAGAATTTTTTTCTTTCTGATAATTTACTTTAAGAAAATTTATGTTAATTACCTTAGCTAAATTGACAATCATGTAAAAATTCTAAGCATTTCAGATCCCTGAGGAGGGTATGTGCCTAAAGATAAAGAACAAAGACATAATATATCTGAAGTAAAACCAGATTGTAGAATAGACCATCTACAGTTTGATAAAAAGAACAAAAATTGGAGCATATGTTAAACACAAAATTAAGAGACGGACCCACCAATAATTTGTCTCATCTTGAAGTTGCAAATGGAACAAAGCGCATTTGACATTTATGTTGGGACCATTATGTTTGGAATAAAAGTTGTGTGATTATTAATAATGAAACTACGTACAAAAGAGAATAGCGTATGAATATATGTGTGTTTTGGGGATAATTAAAAAAAAAACAAGTTTTAGAGAATAGGGAAGAGTATGTCCTAATCATACTCAAACTCAAAGCTGTTAGTTACCATTGGTTACAAGTTAAGTTATTGACTTATTTTGGAGATTTTGGGGAATTTGATCATAATTTGATATAATGATATTATGAATTATTTTGTCCCTATCTAAAAGCAATTATTGGGCTATGTATAAGTTGCCTTGCTAGGTAAATAAACTACTTCCAACTATCTACGATTTTATTGGACTCTCAAATGAAAAGAACAACAAATTAAAGCCTTGATAAAGTCGTAGTTTGATAGGAAAATTATAGATATGTATGATGAAAACTTATATTTTATCAAATAGAAAGTTGGCACTATAAATCTGTTTGCGTTTAATTTAATCAAATACTGTGATTATATTTTTCTACATTTCTATTAAATATCTTTAAGAATAAGAAAGTAAAACACAGACAAACAAATAATTGATTGATTCTTTTTTCAAACTAATTTTTGTGTTTTTATTTGAAGACATGCATAATATTTTGACATCTAAACATAAACACAAAAAGAAACTAAAGAAACGTCAGTCCCTGAATCTCAATGTAGCAAACTAGTTGGTAAATTATTGCATGGTAAAAAAGTCATTAATTATAAAATTGCAAAGCTACCAAGGTTGTAGCAAAATAAGATAGATAAAAGCAAATCATCTGTAGCACGTAATTATAAATTTCTCACCATAGAAAATGATTATTTGGATGCAATTAAGTGTGTTGTGAAAGAATCTTCAGTGCTTTGTGGATTCAGGGTACAAGAAAAGAAACGCAGTTCGATAATCAGAAACTATAACAAAAAATTTATATTCGTTTTTGGCAGATGATAATAATTTGAGGTTGAGCGAAACAAAAGAGGTAACATTTTATATCTAATTCAAAAATTAAAATTCATATATCTAACAAAGACATCAGACGTTTGTTCTTGTTCATTTTCAGAAAGCGAGAGAGATGAAGGAGAAATCAAGAATTAAAAATAGTACCTTGGAAACGAAGCTCTTGAAGGAGGAAGGAGAATGTCGTCTTATGAAAAAAACTTTGTTACATTCTCATTAGTGATGATGATCGATGATATTGCACATATGCAGCTCTTATATATACATGTATACGATGATATCATATTCATGAATCATGTGTAGATATATAATATCGTGAGTGTGTGTGCTTTATATTATCTCTGCCCGAGAATGAGTATAATTTTCGTTTATGTAATTGCGCTCAAAGGTATGTAAATGTCTTGCAGTCTTGGAAAGATCAAAAACTTGGAGGAACCGGAAGAAAATTAGTTAATAATGAAATAAACAATAAAAAGAAAGAGAAATAAATATACAGATCGGTTAGTACCTCGCAGTCTTGCATTGATCAATCTTTAATCTTAGTTGACCGGCCAGTTATAAACTTTTTTTTCCTCCCGGCCAGTTTTAAACTGATATTTAACTCTTACCCATCCATCTAGACTAGAGGTCACATACATGAAAAGCATCGAAATTAGTTAATTTAAAATATTCAGAAAATAAGTTGTTTATATAAAGTTTTGAAAATTTTGTTATTTATTCTATATCTATGTGAAAATCTTCTTATTTATAACCTTAATCAATATTGGAACAAAATCATGAATGCAACAACTCGATTCAAACTTCAAATAAATTGAAAAGCATATTTAATAATATAGAGTTATTGGTAATTGTTTGTTTATGACAAAACTTTAATGGTAATTTGTTCTCTATAGTTTTTTTTTAATTTGTTAATTTGCTATAGACGATATGTATCCATCTTCAAGATAAGATATAATATGATAGGGATGTCGTTATATATTCTTCAAACACTAGCTATAAGTATGTAGTCTTTATTAAATTTATGAAATATATATCATGAACCTTAAAACGCTAAACAGAGAGAAGAATAGAACCTTAAACACTCATTAAGTAGATAGTACGATGTATGTAATGTAAATGTAGACGTCTTTTTCACGAATGGAGTACAAATCAAACCATAGTTTAATACGGACAAATCAGGTGTACCCCTTTTGTATGCAAACTAACATAGTAATACTAAAATTCGTAAGGATAATGGGATGCATAATAATTTATTCAAGTGATAAATTTTGATTAGATGATGGGTCATGTTCCAAGAAGGAAGCGTGTATTTTCGTATGCCTCTCAATTGAAGAAATAATTCCAAAGTCATCTATTCCAACATATGTAGATTACATGTTTGAAGTTCAATGATTTAGTATGCAAAATATGCGTATATATACATGTGTGTGTTTTTTTTTTCCGTTACGGTTGAACTAAGATAGATGTCAATCCGTTGTTATACATTCATCAAACTGTCAAGAAGTAAATTTCTTTTCTTCCAATAATGTTCAGACATGATAATGAATTACCACAACTATGTGCTGATTTCCTTAACTAATGTGTCACTTCAAGTCTTCAAGACTACTTTTTTTGAAAAAAAATAAAATAATATTTTAGGCTACTTGTATATAGGGTTGGAATTATTATCTGGTATCCGAGATCCAATCCAGGATTCGTTATTCGAAAAAAATCTGGAGAGTAAAATCTTATATCTATCAAAACCAAATATGGATCTAGATAGTTAAATTAAGGTGTGGATATCCGTATCCGAATCTCTAACCTCTAAATATATTAAAAGTTATATTTTATTGATAGTTGTGTAATATAATTGAGATTTATATATACAGTAAAACCTCTATAAATTAATAATGTTGAGATCATGATAATTTATTAATTTATCGTGATATTAATTTATAGAGAAAATTTACTTTCCACATATAATTTTCTAAAAATTTCTTTGTATTAATGTTATATTTTAAAATTTTAACAAATCTCATGATATAAATTATGATTAAGAATCATAACTATCACAATAAAATAGTTTTTAACACCATATTGGATTGTCCATGTAAAAATATACATGTTCATAAGTTTAAAATTTATAAAAAAAATCATGGCTGCTATCAATATTACTGATGATAAAATTGAAGATAACACTAAAATACATTTAAAAACATTTAAAGGTGAGAAAATTAATTATCACGATAAAAAAATCATCGTAAATGTTGAATGTATATAGTAAAAGAGCAATAAAAACTACTGATATAATAATTAGAGAGATAAGAACCAATGAAATTTCAAATTTAAGTAAAAACAAACACATTAGTCATATTTTAGAATATTGTATTTATATATATTTGCATAAATTTATATCATTATTAATTTATGTTTTTGTTGGGACCATAAATTTACATAAGGGTTTCAAACAAAATTATTATCTTATTATCTTATCGAATTTGATGGATTTTTACATTGGTCCGACTTGGGACCAGCAAAATTTATTAATTTATAGTGATTATTAATTTATCGAGTATTAATTTATAGAGGTTTTACTGTATATCTATATATATAATTAACAATATATTAAAATATTTTTCTAATAAAAAGTTTATTTTTACAAAATAGTAAATAAATATTAATTTTATCATTTTTAATATATATTTTTTAAATATTTTATTTTTCTGAATTTGGATCCGGATTCGAATATCAGTGGATATCCGCAGAAATCTTAATATTTAAGCGAATATCCGAAGTTTGGATATCTAGACATTCCAGATACATATCCAAATAACTAAAACTCCCATGTAGCAGATCCGGATAAGAATCAGGTAATCACAAAATTATGAAGAGTCATTAAAAAAATTTTCATTTATCATAATAATTTGTAAGTATGGAAGTTAATCAAATTTAATAATCTTGTTGGAACCCAATATTAATAAGCATTTGGACTTGTAATATTGAGTTTGTGTGTGAATAAGAAATGAAGTTTAATAAGCAAATAGACCTTATAAATTCATTTGAGATTTGGGTTTGAGCCTATGGAAATGAAATATTCCTATTGGCTATAACTAAAAGTGGAAGTTTAGTGGAAGTGTATTTGTCCCACATTGCTGACCAAGGAGAAAAATCTCTTGTATATATATATGGCTTTCTCACAATAAGAGTCAGCAGCATTGTGGAAGTAAAAGGGCATTATGCAAAAACACCTACGCGCGCCGCCGTCGCCGCCGTCGCCGTCGCCGGTGCCGGTGCCGGTGCCGAGCTCGTGCTCGTGCTCGTGCTCGTTGCTCGTTGCATTTTTTAGTTGGCTCTTAGGGCTCTTGGGCTCTTGGGCTCTATATAGCTGGGTGTGGGTCGTGGGCCTCTTAGTTCCAGCGATATATTTTTTTGCATATTGAAAGGATAAATCTTAGGAAATAAAAGATTGCGTCCAGATAATAACAGAAGATTTCCGAATCCTTTTACTTGCGGAAAAAGGAGAATATTTTGTGAATATTCTTTTTTTCGTCAAAGCTTATTCCTTGTGGATCAAGCTGAACCTTCCAGTATAAATAGACGCCCTCTTCTCTCATTCTAAATGATCGAATAATAATCGAATTCTCTAATACTCCAAACACACAGCAAATAATTATTTCCAGCAAATCCCTCTCATCTTAATATCGTAAGTGTCTCGAGAGCTATAGCGTAGCATAATCTCAGTTCGCAGATTCTATTACGGGTGTTGCGTAATAGTCTCATCACGGTTGTATCCTGGAATTCAAAAATCGCAACAAACCGTCACACATTACGGGCGATTTATTGAGTTAAGGAAAGAGATCATATCTCGACTCCGTGTTTTCGTCTGTTTTCAATCGGTTTTATAACTCTCGTTTTAATCTCTTACCTTAACATATCGTTTATAATATTGCTAATTTTTGATTTGTAATTTCAGTCGGATTTTCGCGGTCCTTACAATCTTAACTCAATAAATCCGCTTCCTGCTTATCGCTTGAATTGGATTGAATATTGCGAAACAGTTTTTATAAACGGTTTTTTGAGAAAACGAGTTTTTTAAAATCGATCTACAAAATGTCTGCGAAAGTTTCTTAGCTATTTCGTAGAACTTTTGATCTGTTAAAGATGAATCTTCTAAAATGGTTTATGCGGCAGTCATAGACAGGTCCGCAAAACGTGTTAGGGTTTAAGAACGTCATCAAAAGACGATTTTGAGAACACCTATTTTCGAGTTCTAAGAATACCTATTGGTAATATCTGTGGAAACTCAAAGCGAGTCCTTTTCGGAAAAACGCTGTTCATAGCGACTTAAACGTCTTAATCGCTGATTTGAATCTTGGTTCTCAATACTAACTTCAGTTATCTTCTGTGAACAGATTCAACTATGACTAACGGTGATGTCGACATGACTACCAATGGAAGCTCGGGTGAAGTCAGGATGCCAGCATCGGTAACCGCAGGACTTCAGCCCGACAAGTTCAATGGTTCGAACTTCAAGCAGTGGCAGAAAGGATGCACTTCTTTCTGTCGTCAATGCAGCTGAGCAAGTACCTCACAGAGGATCCCCCAACAGTGCCAGAAGGAAACAAAGATGTTACGATTCTGGCTACCGTTGAAGCATGGAAGCACTCAGACTTCCTATGCAAAGGGCACATCAAGAATCGCCTGGTGGACCAGCTGTTTGATGTGTACAGTGAGGTCAAAACTTCCAAAGAACTCTGGGATGCTTTGGAAAGGAAGTAAAAGTCCTACAATGTCGGCTCTGGGAAATTCGCTACAGCGAAACTCCTCAAGTTTGAGATGGTGGATTCTCGTCCCATCATGCCACAAGTGCACGAGCTGGAACTAATCTTTCAAGAGATTAGGACTGAAGGAATGAAGCTGTGTGAGACATTCACGGTGAACTGCTTCATTGAGAAGTTACCTCCAAGTTGGGCAGACTTCCAGAACTATCTTGCTTACAAGCAAAAGGCCCTGTCGCTGGAAAATCTGATCTCCAGATTGCAGAATGAGTCACTAAAACGTGACAGAGTTGGAAAAGAAGATGGTCAGATCATGACCCATGATGCAAACGTGGCTGAGTACAGGAAAAAGGGCAAAGGCAAACCATCCAACAAGGCTGCGCCTAACAAGTTTCCTCCACGAAACAACACTAGCTTCAAGAAGCAAGGTCAAGCACCCATGAAAAATAAGTTCAATGGGAAGTGCAACTACTGCAACAAGCTTGGACATAAGTCTTCAGAGTGTCGCCGAAAGGCTAAGTCTGAGAACAACCAAGCTCACTTGACTGAAGCAGACCTGTGTGCAATGGTTACAGAGGCTAACTTGGTGGAAGAGAACCCCAAGGCGTGGTGGTATGACACAGGTGCAACCACACACATCTGTATTGACAGAGAGATGTTCAGTACCTATCAGAAGTGCAAGACTGATGATCAATTGAAGATGGGAAACGTCTCCCAATCCAAGATTGAAGGTACTGGAAAAGTTGTGTTGAAGATGACTTCAGGCATGGAGGTTACTCTCAACAACGTGAAGCATGTTCCAGACATGAGGAAGAACCTGATCTCTGGTACTCTAATGAGCAAGCATGGTTTTGCAATCAACTTTGAGTCTGACCAGCTGATACTTAGGAAGAATGGTGTTTTCATAGGAAAAGGTTATGTTAAGTCAGGATTGATCAAAATGTCTGTAATGACAATCCTGAAGAAAAACAAAGTTGTACCTGATTCCAAAGATTTAATTAATAAGAATCCAGTTGCTTATGTAGTTGAGTCTTCTAATATTTGGCATGAACGTTTAGGACATGTTAATTACAAGTCTATTCAAAGACTGATGAATTTAAACATGATTCCAAAATGCAAAATTAGCAAAGACAAATGTGAAATTTGTGTCCAAGCAAAGCTCACAAAAACACCATCACCTCATGTTGAACAAACTACCGAACCTCTTGGATTAATCTACACTGATCTGTGCGATTTAAAATATCTACCATCAAGAGGTGGTAAAAAGTATTTTGTGACTTTCATAGATGATTGTACAAGGTACTGCTACGTGTATTTGCTGCGTAGTAAAGATGAAGTCTTGGACAAATTCAAAGAATACAAACTCGAAGTTGAAAAGCAACTAGCAAAGACCATCAAGATGATCAAAAGTGATAGGGGTGGAGAATATGATGGACCTTTCAATGAGTTTTGCCAGATAAACGGAATTATCCATCAAACTACAGTCCCCTATTCACCTGAATCCAATGGAGTTGCGGAAAGAAAGAACCGAACTCTGAAGGAGATGATGAATGCAATGTTGCAGGAATCTGGGACACCCCAGAATCTGTGGGGGGAAGCACTGCTCACCACAAATTATATCCTCAACAAAATACCTCATAAGGTAACTGGCAAAACACCGTATGAACTTTGGAAAGGTAATGTACCTTCGTACAAATACCTGAAAGTGTGGGGGTGCTTAGTAAAAGTCGCAGTGCCACCTCCAAAGAAGGTCACAATTGGACCTAAGACTGTGGACTGTATCTTTATCGGATATGCTCACAATAGTGGTGCTTATCGATTTCTGGTACATAAGTCAGATGTATCAGATGTCCAAGTGAATACTATCATGGAATCAAGGAATGATTCTTTCTTTGAACACATATTTCCATATAGGGATAAGCAAACTACTAAACGCACTCGTGAAGAAAGAGATGTGACTACTTCTGTAAATGAGATGGAAGTAGAACAGGTTGAAGATGAACCTAGACGAAGCAAAAGAGCTCGTAAGGAAAAATCTTTTGGTGAAGATTTCATGATGGTCTTTCTTGTCGAGAATGAACCGAGATCTTACACTGAAGTCATGTCTACACCAGAAGCTCCTTATTGGAAGGATGTTGTCAATAGTGAGATGAGTTCTATAATGCAGAATCATACCTATGAGATAACTGACTTACCTCAAGGGTTCAAAGCACTAGGGTGTAAATGGATCTTCAAGACCAAGCTGAAAGCTGATGGTTCTAAAGATAAGTACAAGGCACACCTTGTGGTGCAAGGATTCAGACAAAAAGAAGGTCTAGATTTCTTTGACACCTATTCTCCAGTTACGAGAATAAATTCGATCAGAATATTGATTGGTGTAGCAGCCTTGCGAGGCTTGAAAATCCATCAGATGGACGTTAAAACTGCCTTTCTAAATGGTGATTTAGAAGAAGAAATATACATGAAACAACCCGAAGGTTTCGAGGTTAAGGGTCAAGAGCACAAAGTGTGTAGACTCGTGAAATCATTGTATGGACTGAAAATCCAAAACAATGGCACGAAAAGTTTGACAATGTGATGATGTCAAATGGTTTCAGCATTAACGAATGTGATAAATGCATCTACTACAAATGTACTCCAAACGGATACATCTTACTATGTCTGTATGTAGATAACATGCTGATTATTGGCAGTAACAAAGATATCATTCAAAAAACCAAGAACATGCTCAATGGAAAATTTGACATGAAAGACATGGGACTTGCAGATTTCATTCTTGGGATTAAGATCATTCGGACATCCGATGGAATTACTCTGTCTCAAGATCACTATTCTGAAAAGATCCTAGAGAGGTTTAAGACCTACTCAAATGGAACCGCAAAAACTCCAATGGATATGCAAGCTCACCTAACCAAAAACACAGGTGAACCAGTATCACAGGTGGAGTATGCACGGGTAATTGGAAGTCTGATGTACTTGACCAATTGTACAAGACCCAATCTAGCGCATGCGATAAACGTGTTAAGTCGCTACACAAGTTATCCAGGTCATACTCATTGGAAAGTAATAACTAGAGTGTTGAACTATTTGCGATACACTAAGAGTTATGGGCTACACTTTGGTAAAGAACCAGCAGTGTTAGAAGGGTATAGTGATGCTAATTGGATTTCAGATTCTAGAAATTCCAAATCCACAAGTGGATATGTCTTTACACTTGCTGGAGCAGCAGTATCCTGGAAATCTTCCAAACAGACACTCCTGGCCAGATCAACCATGGAGTCAGAGTTCATAGCTTTAGACAAAGCATGAAGAAGCAGAGTGGCTTCGGAACTTCCTGGAAGATATCCCGATGTGGGAAAAACCAGTGCCAGCATTACGTGTACACTGTGATAGTCAGTCGGCTATTTATCGGGCACTGAATAATCTGTATAATGGCAAGTCTCGTCACATACGAAGACGACATAAGACCATTAGGCATGTGATCTCAAGTGGTGTACTCACGGTTGATTACATCAAGTCAGCGGAAAATTTAGCGGATCCGTTCACCAGAAGCTTGCCGCGAGATCAATTCATTAAATCATCTAAGGGAATGGGCTTATTGCCTATCACGAAAGAGGATGTTTGATGGAAACCCCACCTACGCGATTGGAGATCCCAAGAGGTTGGTTCAAAGGGACAACTAAATCAAGCAGAATCTGAGAAAAGCACTGTAAAATGCTCAATTTCCATGATGATAAACAGTGCTTCCTGTAATTATGTAAGGTTAAGCTTTATGGCTTTTAATGAGATAAGACCATAGCCTTCATATACATGTATATAAAGTATAACAGGATACTTTTTGTGTATGTGACAGGTACTTGGCAATCACCTAGTGAGTGTGAAATGAGGCCGTTTCTAGGAGAACGAAGACAAGGCTATACTCTCCAAGTTCACTCATGATAAACTAGGCACGTTCAAGGCCACAATGAACACAATAGAGAACTGAATGCTACGAGAAAACGAAGCTGGGTTGTATCTGTTGATTTGGTTTACACCAAAATCCGGGCGGTTCAAGACATCATGTTCACTTCCTGGAGAGTAAATCCGTCAGATATTAACAATGAGTGGTTCAAGGCTGAAAAACGCTATTTCCTCAGACACAGTTAGTTTTCGCTTATACTCTCGAAAAGTCCGTCTGTCGAGTCTGTAGTCTAGTTTGAGTCTAGTCTGCATAGTCTATCGAGTCTGCATATGTATAGAGTCATTTCTATTCATGTGGGGGATTGTTGGAACCCAATATTAATAAGCATTTGGACTTGTAATATTGAGTTTGTGTGTGAATAAGAAATGAAGTTTAATAAGCAAATTGGCCTTATAAATTCATTTGAGATTTGGGTTTGAGCCTATGGAAATGAAATGTTCCTATTGGCTATAACTAAAAGTGGAAGTTTAGTGGAAGTGTATTTGTCCCACATTTCTCACCAAGGAGAAAAATCTCTTGTATATATATGGTATTCTCACAATAAGGGTCAGCAGCATTGTGGAAGTAAAAAGGCATTATGCAAAAACACCTACGCGCGCCGCCGCCGCCGCCGTCGCCGGTGCCGGTGCCGGGCTCGGGCTCGTGCTCGTGCTCGTTGCTCGTTGCATTTTTTAGTTGGCTCTTAGGGCTCTTGGGCTCTTGGGCTCTATATAGCTGGGTGTGGGTCGTGGGCTTCTTAGTTCCAGCGATATATTTTTTGCATATTGAAAGGATAAATCTTAGGAAATAAAAGATTGCATCCAGATAATAACGGAAGATTTCCGAATCCTTTTACTTACGGAAAAAGGAGAACATTTTATGAATATTCCTTTTTTCGCCAAAGCTTATTCCTTGCGGATCAAACTGAACCTTCCAGTATAAATAGACGCCCTCTTCTCTCACTCTAAATGATCGAATAATAATCGAATTCTCTAATACTCCAAACACACAGCAAATAATTATTTCCAGCAAATCCCTCTCGTCTTAATATCGTATGTGTCACGAGAGCTATAGCGTAGCATAATCTCAGTTCGCAGATTCTATTACGGGTGTTGCGTAATAGTCTCATTACGGTTGTATCCTGGAATTCAAAAATCGCAACAAACCGTCACACATTACGAGCGATTTATTGAGTTAAGGAAAGATATCATATCTCGACTCCGTGTTTTCGTCTGTTTTCAATCGGTTTTATAACTCTCGTTTTAATCTCTTACCTTAACATATCGTTTATAATATTGCTATTTTTGATTCGTAATTTCAATCGGATTTTCGCGGTCTTTACAAATCTTAATTTGAATACGTATGTGTAACCTTTAAGTATAAACATAAAACATATATATATATATAAGTTGTTCTATATATGTATACTTGTGTATATAAGTTGTCTTATATATATATGTATGTGTATAATATATAACATATTTTTAAAAAATAATTACGAAATACAGAATCAAAGAAAATATATGTTTTGTGGTTTAATTATCCATATCTATGTTTATTTATAGTTTGCAAAAAATAGATGGAAAAAAACTGATAAAAAATTCATGATTAAACATTATAAGTTTATAACACGTTAAACGTTACAACAATCAAAATTAAACTCTAAACACGATTAGAGCGATAAATTAATAGGATAAGGGAGGGATACATGTATACATGAGTGACGACACAAGAGAAGCAATATGTGTGGAGGAAAGTCTCCATCGTTAACCTAATTTACTTTTACGTTTCATATTTGTATATGCTCTCTTTATTTTGTTAACACAACACGATTGCCGACTTCACATCATACATTAATTTTTTTTATGATTAGATTTAAAGGATTCTCAATTCGTTTTTTATTTCTTAAATTTTGATTTTTAATAACATCAAAACTCTTCAGACATGCCACAGGTAGACACGATTTTATGATGACTAGCTCTTCTAGACACGATGAACACGATTTTACGTATATTATAATTATTTTATTTATATAGCTTCAAACATATATTAAAGCCTTGCTCAGTGATATGTGGATCAATAACTTTAAGGATCGTGTGACCTCGTTACCACAAGAATTGTCAGATCATACTCTTTGCTTGATCAATACAATCTCTCTTGTCCTCTTCAATCTACTGCTTCTATAAGTCTTTTTAAATTCCTAGACTTCCTTTCAAATCATTCTTTTTTTTTTTTTTTTATGTGATTGAGGATTCAAAACAACGTTTCTATAATATACGATAATGGACTTAAATGCCATGAATCTAATTCGATGTACATATTCAAGTAGTAGAAATTGCCAAATTGTTTTTTTTTTTCAATACTGAATCTATTATTCCATTACAAATTAAAAAATTATTACATCCACAATTTCACAACAATCGACAATTCCTCAACATATAATTCTTCACGCCAAACCGATTTTCTTATTACATTTAATAATAAATCGTAATTTTTAGAATTCGATACCAAAATCTATTAGTATAGAAGCATTAATAAACCATTGGAATTGAAGAGCTACCACACTAATTTTTTTTTTTTAACTTCTAAATATTATTAATTAAACAGTAACAGGTGAATACAATAAGTTTACAAGCCATCTTGGTGGCAGCGTTGATATTGAAAACAATAAATCAGACTGTAAAGATTTCTTGTCAAAATGTCTGCTGCTTAATTTCTTTCTCGGTTCACATGTTCTAAAGAACAATAAGGAAGCTTCGTGGTCCACCATCTGATATCATACATAATATTTCCAATCTCCACACTTTGACCATTCTTGTTAACCAAGTTAACAAATTCCAGGTTATCGCCTTCAAACCAGACATATCGTAAACCTTGACTCCATATGAGTTGTAATACACACTATAAAAAAATATGGATTTAGCGACTGTATTTAGCGACTGATATATTGGCAACTGGCAACTGATTTACTTTTATTTAACGACTAATAAATATCAGTTGCAGAGTAGTCACTAATTAACGACTAATAAAAACAGTCGTAATATAATCACCAAATAACGACTAATTTAGCGACCAGAATATAACAGTCGAGAATTTGCGACTGCTTTGCGACCACAATTTGGTCCAAAATAAACAAAAACGTAATTAAACCCAAAACCAGCCCAAAACACTAAACACTTAACCATTTCTTTTCTATCAGTCCCTTTTCAATCGAGAAACCCTAATCCCTTTTCATTTCTCCTTTGATCCAATTTCAAAACCCTAATCCCTTTTGCTGCAATTCTTATTCATTCCCTGATTAATCTGTTCTTCTCTCTCTCAATCCATTTCATTTCTTCTCTAAAACAGTTTTCCCTCCATTTAATCGACATAATCCCTTCTTTCCCTAACCCTAATCAGCACAATCGATTTTATTTATCCTCTCTATCAATCTATTCGCAGATGAGTGGCACTGGAAAGAAGAGGAGGAAGAGGTGGTGCATCTTCTTCGCAAGCCAGAACTCCATCCCCTCTTCCTAATCGGTACGATGTCACTCCAAATCTCCGCCACCGCTTGTGCCCACTTGTCCACCATCTGTCTTGGTGAGGGATTATCCACTGCCTAATCATCTTTTCCAGCACTCACAGAGTCAACGTCGGAGCTCCGAGTCTCAACCTGCCAACTCTCCACGGTCTCAACTTCGCACCTCTCTGCCGCCTCAACCACGAAGTTCTACACACTCTCATCACCGACCTTCTCCAATGTCTAAAGAGAAAACATCTCCAAGGTGTGAAGCTAACAACTCCGAAGCGGATGAAGGAGCCACCTTCGAAGAAGAAGACCTAGTATCAGCCAATCTCACGGAGGACCAGCTGCGAATCCTCAATGCTATGCTCACTCAACCTGGCAGAGAAGAGTTTACGACAGTCCTCTCTCCCATACAGAAGCCGAATACAACATGGTACACCTCTCTCTCTTAACTTATTGTTCTTAACAATAATCATGTTGAGCTGCAATGGAACCATAGATTGTGTGATGGATGTTTAGCTTGTTTGATTTGTGATATGTACTATGTTCGTATAGGATGTGTAGGACGTGTAGCTTCCGTGATATGTGATATGTTCGTGTGAAATTCACACATATGTGTAGGATGTGTAGCTTCGTGTAGGATGTGTAGGATGTGTAGCTTTGTGTGATATGTGTCTTGTTAGAAACTGATGACTGTTTTGGTTAGTACTAGTGCATATGTGATACTGTTCTCATCGTGATATTACATATGTCTGTGTATTGGTTATGTGATATGTACTGGTGCATATGTGAGTCATTATTGCATCATTATTGCATCGTGATATTGCATATGTCCAGTCATTATTGCATCGTGTAAGTCATTATTGCATTGTGTGAGTCATTATTGCATCGTGTATTGCATTGTGATATTGCATATGTCTGTGATATTGCATCGTGTATTTGATATGTACTGGTGCATATGTGAGTCATTATTGTAACTGATTGTTTCTCTGTTTGTAGGTTTGGTCGTGACAAGTCTTCACTGACCCGTAAGATTACCGAAGTCTTTACAAACAAGTTCGATGGTCCTTTTTATAGCTGGACATGTGTGCCTCGGGAAAGACAGGAGCGGTACTTTGTTGAATTCGCGGTAATGTATTCTTTTTTGTAACTTTGATTTAGTTTTTAATCTTTTATGTTTGCTCACTAACATCATATTCTCTCATGTTATTTGTAGAAAACACACACCTGGGATCCCTTAATAACTGGTGTTGTTCAACAAAAGTTTGAGAGTATATGTCAACAAAGGATGAAAGATATGCTGAGCAAAGTAAGGACTTCTCAGGAGCAACCTAATCAGATAGGTGATACTCTCTGGAAACAAATGACCGAGTATTGGAACACTAAAGAAGCCAGAGAGAAGAGTGCAACCACATCAGAGGCTCGGTTGTCTGAACATAAGGGTCTTGGCCCTCACATACACGTGTCAAGCAAAAATCATATCTACAAATCTAACAAGAAATGGTAAGTACTATATCCATACCTAATCACTCAGTTAATCCTTTTAAACTTTTAACTCTTGCATCTTGTTCTTATCATTTCAGGAAGAAGAATTGGGAAGACCGGTGAGTATTGGTGAAGTTTTCATCAAGACTCATACAAAAGCAGATGAGACCTTTGTAGACCGAAAGGCAGAGAGCGTGGCTGAAAGGTATAAGAGGAACTTGGAAGCTAGAATTTCTAACCAAGGGACAGTAGACTCAGATGCTTTAGAGAAGCTAACCGTAGAAGAGGAGAACGACCTCTTTCTCCAGGTAAGTCCTCGTTTTTGGTTTTGTAGTTTTTATTTTATAATATAGTGTGATCATTTGGGTTTTTTTTTTTGTTTGAATCCTTCTTTTGTTGTTGCAGTTGACATTCACAAATGACAGAGGCATTCCATATGGAATTGGAAGCCTTTCACAGTCGCATATCAATAGAAAGAGGAAGTAACCGGGTAGCTCTTCAACATACAAGACTCTGCAAGAACAGCTAGAAGAAGCTCAACGCAAAATAGAAGAACAAGCAGCTTAGAATGCAAGGCAAAATTCTGAGCTTACAAGAGTTTCCGCAGAGAAACAAGCCAAGATCGACAAACTCTCCCTGGTCGAAAGGTATTTGGCTGCAACTGATCCAGGGTTTAGATTTTTTTGGCCGCAAACAAGACCTCTGATCTGCCAAATGCTGCTCCGATGACTTCTGCTCCTCAAACTGCTGCTGCGGACTCTTCTTCTAATCAAACCACTCATCTCTCGGAATCATAGGTTACTCTACCTCTCTCAACTCTTTTGGTCTCCTTTGAACTGTTATCAATGTTCTCTCTAGTAATCTCTCAGAATCATAGGCTCTAGAACTATTTCAATGACTTTGATCTCTTTTTAAACTTATCTCCATGGTTGTATATAGTAACTCATTTTCCAATGGAAGTTACTATGACATTTGACTTTGTATGTGATCTCTTTTTTGTGAACAAATGATATTATGTAATTTAAGGTTTCTTTGCTTTTTCCTTTCATATATATAGTTTCAAATTATTATGTGAACAAATTCTTTTTTAAAATCTATAAGTGGATTCAAATTACAAGTTTTGGAGGAGCAAATTCGTAATACCAAATTATTATGTGAACAAATTCTTTTTTAGTGACTACGTAGCGACTGTTCTTGTGGTCACGAAACTGATGTTTTCTTGTAGTGACATGAAGAAACGCCAGAGCCTCTGCTTAGAGCGATGAATTCACTTTCTTCAACTTCGCCATTCCAGAAGTGATATGTCGCGCATTATGGTATCGTAGAACCCATCCTGCACCTGTAAAATCATTATATTCCTTAAAACTACTATCAAAATTACATTTAATCCACCCTTCTGGAGGAGGTTCCCATTGACTGCTGCGGCTTATACGTGTTACATTATAATGATGTGAATGCTCTGTTTCATCCTCCGAAAAGGCTGGTAACCATTCTGCCACATCTTGTTGCACACGTTCTGAGACGGTTGTACCATTCTTTTATTAAAGATCAGTTCATTCGAGACTTCCAAAGAACCCATGTCATCCAAAATGGTAAGAGCCGTATGTTCATTGGAAGAGCCTATGTTTCGTATATTTGGAACATTCTTGCTATATTGTCTTCAACATCGTTTGAGGGAGAATCAAAGTCCTGAATGTTAGCACATCTCCAAACAGCGTGTGCATATTGGCACTCAAATAAAACATGATTTATGACTCTGCTTGAAGACAACATCTCTGGAAAGTTGGATCCATATTCACTTGTCGAGAGACCAGGCCTTCTGCAATTGGAACAGCACCTGAAATAACCTTCCAGAGAAAGTGTTAAATCTTCGAGAGGATAGGTAATTTCCAGATTTTCTTCTTTAGATCTACAGATCCAGCTGGTGGGACAATGATTTCATCATCAGGTAGATTGTGTGTTGCAAACCAGTATCCGGATTTAACCAAATATCTACCATCCCTCGAGTAAGGCCAAATATATTTATCACCAACGGCATGTTGTGATAAGCTAATTTGTTTTGCAAGATTTGCATCCTCTGCCGTCAATATCGCTAATAGTTTCTCCTCATCCCATTCCCGTTTGTTAGTTTTCCATAGATCCGCTACACAAAGATTTAAATTGTCAGAATTACCATTTGCTTTCCTTGGAGGTAATACAGGAAGCCAATGGTCTTGCCATACTTTCGTTAATCGACCATCATCAATTTGTAGCTGTAGGCCTTTTTCCAATAAGGTCTTGCCTTCTTGTATGGATTTCCATCCATATGAAACATATCCTTTACATATTGACTGCAAAAATGTCGACTTGTTATAATACCTTCCTTTATAGATTCGAGCGAGAAGGGAAGACGGGTTAATTAAAATCCTCCATGCTTGCTTTGCTAGCAAGGCACAATTAAATTGGTGTAGATCCCGAAAACCTAGCCCACCTTCACGCTTTGGTATTGACATTCTTCTCCAAGCTACCCATGGTATCTTTCTTTTAACAATTTCTTTACCCCACCAAAACTCTGTTAGAGCACTATTAATTTGATCACAAACTGTCTTCGGGATAAGATAATTATTCATCGAGAATATATGCATAGCTTGTGCAACTGTTTTGATGAGAATCTCTTTACCCGCTGGTGAGAAGAAGTGATTATACCAAACATTTAGTTTACCTCGGATCTTATCAATGAAAAAGTCAAAGGCTTCAATCTTACTCCTCCCAAATTGTTCTGGGAGACCCAAATATTTCCCTCCTCCTCCAATTTTGTCGATGTGCAGAATATTTTGTAGTAGTCCTCTTCTATTTTCTAATACTCTCATACCAAATATCATTGAAGACTTATCCAGATTCACTTTTTGTCTTGATAAGTGCTCATATTCATGAAGAATTTTAGCAATTGCTTGGCAATCTTGCTGTGTTGCTCGACAAAACAAATAAGGAGTCATCAGCAAAAAGAAGGTATGACACGGAAGGGCATGATCTCGCAAACTTCATTCCTTGAAATTTCTTCTTTCTTTCGGCAATAACCATCATTTGACTTAAAACTTCAGCACATAAGAGGAAAAGATATGGCGAGACTCTCAGCAATGCCAACTAAGTCTTCTGACTCTCAGAGAACTATCTCTGATCCTCCAGCCAAAGCTAAACAGGGATATTCTTCCCCGGAGCACACGCGTAGTAGACCGTTCCACCTCTCCCTTACCAGTAAGACATCACATCTGGGGAAAGGGAAGATGTATGAAACCGGTGAATCTTCAGAAGCAGGCAGCTCAGCGAAAAAAGCTCTCACTTTTGAACCTGCAATCCCAATTGAATCAAACTCTATTATAAGCCATCCCAAGCTTAGCAATGCGATGTCTCTACCCCCATTGGAACCTTGTATCCATGAAAATTGGTATGAACAGACTCTGGAAGAAGGTAGAGAGGAAATGAATCTTACCACATCAAAACCAAATGACGAACAGCTCGAGTTCCCGATGGAAGAGGTCATGGAGACAGGCGGAGACTTAAGGACATTTCACAATGTCCAAGAGAACGAGTTGTTGGAGGATGAGATTATGGAGGATCCAGCTGTGTTTACCAACAATGAAACAATTGAGGGTATTGATGAGGAAGAAGAATGGATGAATGATGATGATCTCTTTGATGAAGGGGAACTGGACGAACTCCTGAAAGATGCTGACAGCCCTGAAAAGGATCAAAATGGAGAAGACCAGGAGATGACCGATGAGCTAGCGATCCTTGAGGCGAATCCGCCGACGTTCCAAGCTGCTTCCTGGTTCAGATCCCCCGAAAAGGCTGATGTTGGGAAGAAACCGGCGGCGGAAGCTGACAAGAGCACCAGGGTGACCGGAAAAAAGAAACCGACGCCGAGATCGCCGGCGGCTCGCAGTTTATCCCTGAAGAAGAGGAATTTTCCTCTGGGCCGTGTCTCTCCAAAAACTAAGGGGAAAGGAAAAGGCCCAAAAACAGGCCCAGGCCCAACTGCAGATCAAGAGGATAAGCCCAAGGGGGATAAGGGTTCTAAGGCCCAGAAGAAAAAACAAAACTCTGTAAGGGGAGGAAGCCCAGAAACCGGTTAAACATTCTCCATGAACGTGATAGGCTGGAATTGTTAGGGGGCGGGAGCCGACCTGACGAAGGATCACCTAGAAAAATTGCACCACTGTTTTTCTCCTCGTCTTTTATTTTTATCAGAAACTAAAAACAATTGGCTTTTTATTTAAGATATGCAAAAGTATTTTGGCTATGACCATGTCTGTACCGTTGAACCGAGAGGTCGTAGCGGCGGTCTAGCCCTCTTTTATATGGATGAACCTTTAGTTACTATCTCCTATTAGGATGAACATCTCATTGATGTAGAAACAAGTCTAGACGGACACAAATTTTTTTTAACATTCGTTTACGAAGATCCGGTCATCAAAACCCGAGAATATGTATGGGAACGTCTCACCCGAATGAGTCTTTCTAGAAAAGAAGCCTGGTTTATGATTGGGAATTTCAATGAAATCTACGGAAACCATGAAAAACGGGGAGGAAGACGGAGACCGGAATACTCGTTTATTCCTTTCCGAACTATGTTAGACAATTGTGGGATGCTCAAATTTCCATTTAAAGGAAATTCTTTCTCATGGGTTGGGAGAAGACGGAATGGAAAGGTCAAGTGTCGTCTAGACAGAGCGGTGGGGAATGAAGAATGGCAATCTGCCTTCCCCCATACCTCGGTGGAATACCTTAAATTATGGGGTTCAGATCACCGGCCCGTGTTGGCCAGAATCCAAGTGGACAATTGAAGAAAGAAGAAGTCTTTTAGATTTGATAAAAGATGGCTGGAAAAATCAGGATTCAAAGAGGCGGTAATCTCCAGCTGGAGCTCTTTAGATGGAATCCCACGTCAGGATTTCCATCGCAAAGTAGCAAACTGCCGGAAGAGTATCTCTAGGTGGAGAAAGTCCCAATTTTCTAATTCCGAGAAGATAATAGAGGAACTTAAAAACAAATTGGATCCGGCCCAAGACGACGAAAACTCTACACTAGACGAAGTAGAAGAAATTAGAAAAAACCTTTGTACTGCTCTACGGGAGGAAGAAACCTTCTGGAAACAGAAGAGTCGCGAACAATGGCAAACAGCCGGGGATAGAAACACAAAATTCTTTCATGCGCTCACAAAACAAAGGAGGAGCCGGAATCGAATCGTCGCTTTGAGGGACAAAAATGGGAACTGGGTGGAAAATGCACGAGGTATTGAACGGGTAGCCTCCCATTACTTTCAAGATTTGTTTACCTCGTCACAACCCCCGGAACCAGATAATGCACTCCGGTTTATCACCGAGAAAGTATTAGAGTCTTCTAACCAGCGTCTCATTCAAGAACCCACAGAAGCAGAAATCAAAGAAGCGCTTTTCGATATCAACCCCGATAAAGCCCCGGGACCCGATGGAATGACAAGTAAGTTCTACCAAAGATTCTGGCAGGATTTCCGCCATGACATTGTAAAATTAGTAAAGGATTTCTTCACATCAGGATCTTTTGATCCCAGACTAAGTCAGACCAACATCTGCCTGATCCCCAAGAAAGAAAAGCCTAGAGCTATGACAGAATTTCGTCCGATAAGTCTATGTAACGTGAGTTATAAGATAATCTCAAAGCTCATGTGTAAAAGACTTAAAAAAAATACTACCTAACCTAATCTCAGAGACCCAATCGGCCTTTATGGCTAGGAGGCTAATCACTGATAACATTATGTTGGCGAAAGAGAATTTCCATGCATTTCGTACTAACTCGGTTTGTAGAGAAAACTTTATGGCCATCAAGACCGATATGAGCAAAGCATACGACAAAGTGGAATGGTGCTTTATTAAAGCATTAATGATTAAATTGGGCTTCTCTGAGAGATGGGTTAAGCTTCTGATGTTCTGTGTGTCATCAGTATCCTACCAAGTGTTGATAAACGGAGAACCAAGAGGGCATATTACCCCGTCACGAGGCTTAAGACAAGGAGATCCACTCTCTCCGTTCTTATTTATCCTTTGTACCGAGGCCCTGATCTCTCTCCTAAATGGAGCAGAAAAGGAAAACCGAATTTCTGGGCTAAAAATAGCCCAAGCAAGTCTTCCAGCCTCCCATCTACTTTTCGCGGATGATAGTTTGTTCTTCTGCCGAGCAGATATCCAACAAGGAACAGAGATCTTCAAGATCATCACATATGGCTCAGCATCGGGACAACAACTAAATTTAGGCAAATCATCTATCATGTTTGGGAACCGAGTTGATATGACATTGAAGCAAGGTATCAAAGATGCTATTGGAATTTCAATAGAGGAAGGCATGGGCATGTACCTGGGGCTCCCAGAACAAATTTTTGGATCAAAAAAGAAAGTCTTCTCTTACGTCCACGACCGACTTAGTACCAGAGTGAATTCCTGGTCTGCGAGACTTCTTTCCAAAGGTGGAAAAGAAATTCAGATTAAATCGGTTGCCCAGGCTGTCCCTACTTATGTCATGTCATGCTTCCTTATTCCCCAAGGAGTGACTGATAAGTTACGGAGTGCCATTGCTAACTTCTGGTGGAGCTCAAAACAGAACAACAAAGGGATTCACTGGATAGCCTGGGACAAGATATGTACCCCCCAAGATATGGGAGGTCTAGGTTTCCGAGATCTACAAGACTTCAATTTAGCTCTTCTAGCTAAACAGCTATGGCGCCTTATCCAATACCCCTCGTCCCTACTGGCTAGGGTTTTACGAGGACGATACTACAGACAATCAGACCCGTTGGAAGATCGTCGAGTCTACTCCCCATCCTATGGATGGCGGAGCATCTTAGATGCAAAACCATATCTAATGATGGGATTGCAGAAGACGATAAGATCGGGTTTAAATACAAGGGTCTGGAGCGAACCATGGATCCCGGATATTAGAGCTTGACCGGCGAGAGCCACCCCACAAATCGGCTATCAGGATCCGAGATTACTTGTTTATTCCTTCATCCGACAAGATACAAAGGAGTGGGATGTTCCTCTTCTTAGGGTTTTTTTTCAACCCGAGGATGTCTCCCTGATTCTAGGAATGAGACCTAGTCGTAATCGTATCCTGGATGGATACGCATGAAACCATTCAAAATCAGGGCTCTATTCGGTTAAAACGGGTTATGACCTAATTGGGAGGTCAAAATTACAACGGGAACCCACAATGGTGGGGGAGCCGAGCATTACGGTATTGCAAAGGCAGGTGTGGAAAACTAACTCCCCCGGCAAAATGAAGCACTTCATGTGGCAAGCTTTGTCAGGATGTGTGGCTACATGTCAGAGTCTAACATACCGACACCTTGGATCTGACACGAGTTGCCCCTGGTGTGGCGATCCCGAGGAATCTATAAACCACCTCCTATTTTTATGTCCCATGGCACTTCAAGTATGGGTGTTATCGGACTTTCCGTCCCTTTCGGGCCTCTTCCCGAGTACTTCTATTTACCAAAATATGAGCTTTCTCTTTTGGCAAACAAAAGAGCTAGGCATGACGGATCCTCAAAAGGACTTATATCCTTGGATCCTATGGTTCATTTGGAAAGCGAGAAACGACAAAATTTTCAACGGGAAATCAATTTCCCCACAAGATACCTTGATCCATGCAAAGGTGGAAGCTGAGAGCTGGAGAATTGCGAACCAACCAGAGGAAGCAGAGGTTTCCCCCGGGGAGACCCCAGCCCCCCCGCGCCCCCAGATACCTATCCCCGCGAACCATCGAGTCCCAACATGTTGGATTGATGCCTCTTGGATTGATCACGGACCTGTCAGTGGACTCGGGTGGAGCCTGGTAAATGCTAGGGGAGATGAGGTGTATGGTCAACAAAGATGCCGCAGAAGCCTCTCCGCCCTCCATGCGGAGATGGACTGTCTATTGTGGGCTATGGCAGCCCTGAGTCAACGACACATAAGAGCGGTGTTTTTTCTGACCGACTGCTCCAATCTAGTGAATATGACGGAATCCCCAGCTGATTGGCCGTCTTTTACGTCCGAGCTAGAAAATTTACGTATCCTTCGTGAGAATTTCTCAGAGTTCGCCATCTCCTATATCCTGAGAAGTGAAAATGTCCGGGCGGATAGTCTTGCAAAAGGACCGAGCAAAAGGACAAATATTCACCCACATCGATCATAACGAGTCGGTTGAGGACGGTTCACAAAACCAACCTCGGGCCGGCCAACAGTGATGTAATAGTTTGGATAGTCGACAAAAAAAAAAAAAGGAAAAGATATGATGATAGAGGATCACATTGAAGAATTCCTCTAGTTGGCCTTATATCACCATAAACCGAACCATTAATCTGCACTGAATATGTGACTATGCACCTAAAATTGTTTATGCACCTATTGTATTTTTTTCCAACTTTTAACGGTGTAAATAAAATAAAATAGGTGTTTAAAGATAAAACTTGGGGACTATGATGAGGCTGAACCAAATATTTTGGCTGGGCCTAAATCGAGATTTCACGAGGAGTCCGGTTCATTAAACAAAACTCGACCCGACCAACCGGACCCGACCCGATCCGGATGAGAAGTTAGCCCACCACGCAACGTCCGTCGGTGAGGATACACCAGTACACCACGCGACGGGAAAGAAACGACGAGCACGAAAAGCGGAGGATCGTCAAATCTCTCGATCGGGTTTAAATTACAGGTAACTATGTCGGCGGTTCTCGCGGCCGGCGGCGGATTAACTGCCGGAGATCGCAGCATTATCACGGCGATTAACACCGGTGCTTCGAGTCTCTCGTTCGTCGGCTCAGCCTTCATCGTCCTCTGCTATTGCCTCTTCAAAGAGCTTCGGAAGTTCTCTTTCAAGCTCGTCTTCTACCTTGCTCTCTCTGTAAGTTTCCCGTTGTTGTCTTTGATTCGTACAAGTTCCAAGTAAAAGATCATGCTAGATCTAGGATTATGTACTGTTTTTGCTTCTTTCCTTCACCGATTTTCGCACTTGGGAAGTGCTGTATCGCTAAATTCGATGTGAACATTGCTTACGGATTAAGTTTCTTGTGCATTGTGGGATCAGTAGTTATGATCTTCAAGCTCTATTGCTTATTGTCGGTGATGTTACCAATTGTTGCAGGATATGCTTTGCAGCTTCTTCCTAATCGTTGGGTATGCTTATGTTTTAACTACTATCTGTCAGTTTTTGGTGACTCTTCTTGAGAACTAGTCATAAGATGATTTGTTACACTTTTGATCATATAGAGATCCTTCAAAGGGGTTCATTTGTTACGCACAAGGCTACACCACACATTTCTTCTGCGTAGCTTCGTTCTTGTGGACAACTACTATTGCTTTCACTCTTCACCGCACTGTGGTTAAGCACAAAACTGATGTTGAGGATTTGGAAGCCATGTTTCACTTGTATGTCTGGGGTATGCATAAAGATACTTGTTTATATCACTGGTTTTTGGGATTCTCTTTGGTTTATGCGCACAATTTTTTTAAGCATTCTTCCTTGGGTTTAAGGAAAGAAATGTGTAAGTATCTGCTTTGGTGATTTAGTAAGGTAAGAGTCTGATTTGGTCTACTTTTTTCTCTTCCAGGAACTTCCTTGGTTGTGACTGTCATACGTTCTTTTGGTAATAACCACTCGCATTTGGGGCCGTGGTGCTGGACCCAAACTGGTCTTAAGGGAAAGGCAAGATTGAATCCTTAATTGAACAATTCCTAAGTTCTATCATGGGGTTTGGTTACTTATTGCCTGTCAAAATGCATTAGAATTGGCTTGGTGCAACTATACGATACATGAATCTGGAATAGTTCTTTTTCAGTTCTCCATTTCTTGAACTTACTCACCGCTTGACCCATGCAGGCTGTTCATTTCTTAACTTTCTATGCTCCTCTTTGGGGTGCTATTCTCTACAATGGGTTTACATACTTCCAAGTGATACGGATGCTAAGAAACGCTAGACGTGTATGTATCCCTCTATCAACACAGTCTTCTTAGTCACATAACATACTTTATTCACTTGTCTGTGTATTAATATGGCGATGTTAATTTTTAGATGGCGGTTGGAATGTCAGACCGAGTGGATCAGTTCGATAATAGAGCAGAGTTAAAGGTTTGTTTTCTCTACATTACTAAATACTTATGTATCTTGTGACCGACTTTGTTTCATTGTTTAAACCTCTCCGCTTGTTTCCTGAAACCACAGGTGTTGAACCGATGGGGATACTATCCGCTGATTCTAATAGGATCGTGGGCATTCGGTACTATCAACCGCATTCATGATTTCATCGAGCCAGGCCATAAGATCTTCTGGCTCTCAGCTCTTGACGTGGGGACAGCTGCACTAATGGTAGCAAAAATCTGCAAGAAACACTAATGATAAAAATTTTCACGGATCATATTTGCTCATCCCAATTCTCTGTTTCTGAATGTTGTGTTTACAGGGCTTGTTCAATTCAATAGCATATGGTTTCAACAGCTCAGTGCGCCGAGCAATCCATGAAAGACTGGAACTGTAAGTTTGCAACATTCTCTATGGGTTATTTCTATCCCCAAGAATCAATGAAGTTTAATTGTCCTGAACTAAAACACATGGTTCTGCTAGATTCTTGCCGGAACGGCTATATCGATGGCTTCCGAGTAATTTCAGACCAAAGAACCATCATCTGATTCTACACCAGCAACAACAACAACAGCGAAGTGAAATGGTCTCACTCAAAACCGAGGAGCAGCAATGACACTACCTAACTTTTCAACATTATATTTCATGGACCGATAACAAGAAGGCGGGTTGTGATAATAGCATTTGGATGGAGATTGGTAAGTTTTTTGGTTGTTTGTTTTGTCTGTTACATCCGTTTACGTGTTATGAGCACCAATACGTTTCTTCTCTCTCCATCAGATATGCTGAAGGGGAAGCACAAAAACTCGTCAATGTGTATATGAATCATTCTTTTGGACCACGAACTCAACAACCTTATATTTTCTGGTGTGAACAAATTATATTGGATGTCTTTTGATCCTCATCTGAAGTTTATGCACAAAGATGCTGGAGAATTTGGATATCCACGACAATGCAGTTGAAATTGCCAAAATAACTTATTTGTTACACATGAAGGTATAACATCGATGTCCACATTCATGTGTAAAGTATGATCTTTCATACAAAAACAAGATAGGTCTGTTTTCGGTTGAAAATTAAAGAGGTCTATATAAATTGAATTGATCCAATGTCAAACAAAATGACAAACCTTTTTAGCAATATAGATTTGTTAGTTCATTTCTATACATCATTAGATACACAAAGATAACAAACAATTTCACCAAATCACAATTTGTTCTTCAAATACACAACACACATCATCATGGTAAGGCAATATTCAATCATGTTCAAAAAAACCATTTTTATCAAATCGATCAGTGAATTATACCAGGCTTCATTAAAAAAATAATCATATACCTTCTCCTAAAAAAAATTTAAAAAAATTCATGGAGACTCCTCCAAAAAAGCTTTCTCCTTTTTTACAAATGCATTGATTAACGCAGTGAAAGTGATTACACCGTGGCTAATTTTCCTCTTCATCAAATTGATCAAAGCTGAGAAAAACAAAAAACAAGCCCCGATGTAGTCACTTTCAATGCATTGATCGACGCAATAACTGGTCAAAAGCCGAGTTTCGTCATCTAAGGAGAAAGAGAGGATTGATAAGAGCTTCGGCAGAAAAGAAAGAAGAAATAACTGGAAGATTGAAAATACGCTCGCACATAAATAAGACAAGAGTGTGTTTTATGAGAGGACAACAAAAAAAGTAGAAGAGTAAGGGAAGAGACAAGGTTATATAAACGAAGATGATAAGAGAGAAAGAGAAGAAGCGGCGTAGAAAGGTTGAAGAAAAGAAGCCCTAATGGTTAATAACTCGATGGGTCTAAAGTTTACAATTTATATCAACTAAGAAAGAATCTGCACTATGCGCGGATCTTGTTTTAATTTATATTTTAAATAATATATTTTTATAATTTATATTGAATATTATGTTTATAATTATTTAAAATATTATATTTTCTTCACTTTTTTCTTAATGATATATTATTTGTAATCTCTTTTACACCTAATTGTGCTAAATATTATAATTTTTCTTACAAGATAATAAAGAATTAAAAAACTACTATTTTAATTTTTGTATAAAAACGTAATCGTTCACTTAAAAATATATGTTGAATATCAGAGATAAATATTTATTTGTTATTCGATTCTCATATTTTTTTATTCTTGTAAATCTTACTAATGTAATATTTGTTAACTTTCTTAATTTTATATTTTGAATTTTTTGGTTATATATTATTGATTCCAACTTTTTTTAATTTAAAAAAGCATGTATGATATTTTTATGTAGACGCCCTTCTTTTTTACTATTATTTTTAATAACTTTTTTAATCATTTATTTAATATTCTTGTGTTTTCTAATTTTATTAGTTGGAGTTTTATAAAAGATTATTTTAAACTTTAAAGTTATTAAGTTTTAATATTTTTTTACTTGCATTAAAAATTTAATTATATTTTTAATTTGAAAATGAAGTTTAAATCACTTAAAAAAGAAAATAGAATGGTGCATTTAAAAAGTTTTGTATTATATAATATTTATAAATTTTGTATATTGAAAATCAATTTGAATTCATTATAATATATATATATATATATATATATTAATCTTTATTTATATGTTCTTTAATGTATTTGCTTTAAATTTAATTAATTATTTATTTATTCATATTTTAAATTGACATATGTCACTCTCTCCATTGTTGATGTGTCACTCAGCTTGAGAGAGTTGATTGTCTTTTATATATAAGATTGGTTGGCTTTGTTTAACTTTATTTTTGGTTTAGCAAGTAAATGAATAAATTGCAACATTACTTTTGCAATGACTATATTATATAATTTTGTCTTGGTTTTGCAATGAAAAGAGTGTTCAACTTTTTTTTGCTTTAACAGGTAAATAAATAAATTGCAATCTTACTTTTGCAATGACTATATTATATAATTTTGTCTTGGTTTTGCAATGACAAGAATGTTTAACTTTCTTTTAGTTTAGCAAGTAAATGAATTAATTACAATCTTATTTTTGCAATGACTATTTTATATAACCGTGTCTTGGTTTTGCAATGACAAGAGTGTTTAACTTTCTTTTGGTTTAGCAAGGAAATGAATAAATTGCAATCTTACTTTTGCAACGACTGACTATATTATATAACCTTGTTTTGGTTTTCAAATCTAAATTAATGGATGTTATAGGTAACAAAAATTGTGTAAATAAAGTCAGAAACATAAGCATCAATAAATATGTTTTACAGGAGATCCCCAATCTACTAACATACAATAGTAAATCTCAAATCTACTGTTTTTTGTTTTTTTTTGTTTTCTATGGTTATTACACCAATCAGCATTTGTAAACATAGTTTAAGTTCAGTACCCTAACCTGATGATACTGTATTCATCTCACACTAATGTTTCTAGTGAACATGAGGTTGACCAGGAATCCTACAAAGTTTAAACTTGAACACAATATTACCTTGAGCTCCTATCTCTTTCCAATAATCCTTAACCCAATACAACCCATCATAAGCATACATCTTCTTTCCACTTTTTTTCAATCCCTTCTCTCCACGTATCACTCTCACTGGAGTCTTTTCCTTCATGCTATTAGCTAGAGCCTCGTTGCCATTAACCAGCTGCTGATCTTTAACTACTTCATGATCCTTGCTCATCATGTAACCTCCTTCACCAGAGTAAATGATCACATCAGACTCGAATCTGTCATTGTAACCATTATCTTCTGATGATACAATGCTTGTAGCTAGTTTCAAGTTTCCTCTGCACATGTAATCAATCCCTCCCATGAGGTCGAAATGGAGACCGATCAAGCTGAGTACTGATTTGTATTCAAACTCATCACCAACTTCGATTCCAGGGACTGGTCCAATCATCTTTTGACTATTCACTTGCTCCCCTTCTTTTATGAGAATAGCCCTTGTCTTTAAATCTATCTGACTCCTTGCATCTTTGGTTCTCCACGCCGCTCTGCCTTCTCCCGATCCAGCTCATTAAACACAAGTTGATATCTATGCAACACCTCAAGAACTTTCTCTCGTGGGCTAATAACTTTGTTAATCCTGTTTTGTTGCATGGCTTGGATGGGTCCAGTGAGTTTGTTTGGCTGCCTGTGTTGAGTTTGTTTATCAGTCTTTGCTCTGAATGCATCTCCATTACTCAGCAGGAAACGAGAAGAATCCGATTGATGAGAAGAAACGGTAGAGAGATAAAAAAAGAGGCGGCGTAGAAATTTTGAAAGAAAGAAACCCTAATGGCTAGTACTTGAATCAAGTAATGGGCCTAAAGTTTACAATTTATATCCATTGGTTGGTTTTTGTTTAACTCTCTTTTGGTTTAGCAACTAAATGAACAAATTGCAATCTTATATATGCTACCTTATTGGTCATACTCTTTCTTTTATTTTCTTTTGTTTATAAATCTTCTGTAATTAACAGATGTGAAAGAGATGAGTGATTGCATATGCAACTCGTAGTCATCAATTGTGGTCATTCGACAGAGGTGTCTTTGCTGTAGTTTAGCGGTAACACTAAGCCTTCATCATTGTCTTACGTTTAAAAATTTATTTGCATTTTCAGGTGGTGGCTTTTCCTTTCAAACTTCATCATTCATAACGTGTAAAGTCGCCTTCGGATATATATTGGTCTAACCGAAAAGTAAATTCCTACAACTATGCAGTGGTCTGGTGTTGATCACTAGTTTTTTTGTCCATCCTAACTTCTATAGTTAATTTTGAGGGTAGTTTTCTGTGGTCATCGTGATTGTATGGTGTACAAATCATAACAGATTTATTGTGGAAATGATGACTCCAATGGTAACCACTATGGAACCAATACGCTGAGGATGGCTTCACTACCAAAAGATGTGATAAGTTGATTTCAAATGGAAGAAAATCAAAGTCTAAATATCTGAAATTGACTCTGATACGGAAGATGTGATAAGTTGATATCAGATTCTCAAAATTCCAAATCTATTGTTGGAAGCATCGGGGTTTGACATTTTTTATATGGTATACAATTGAAAGGTTTAGCCGAGAGATGCTACTTGTGCTCATAATTCACATCAGATTAAGATTGAATGAAGTATAACCTATTCGATCGATTAGCGTAAGACTTGTCTACAGAAAGTATCGTCATAATCACTTATTTTGTTGTATTTTTTTTTCACTATATATGACGCATATATCTGTTTATGTAATAAATTATTTTCCAAAAATTCCGTATAACTTTGTAATCCTTATTTGAAGAAAGCAGTGAAATTTTTTGTCGTAAAAAATATGCATTAACTATACTATGTATATAAAGGTATGTAAATAAATTTGCAAGTAAATGTAATTGCAAAGTTATACATGCATTAACTATATTATGTAAATAAAGGTATATAAATAAATTAGCAAGTAAATGAACAAATTACAATTTTAAATATGTACTGACTGTACTGTATTAATAAAGGTATGTAAATAAATTAGCAAGTAAATGAAAAAATTGCAATCTTATATATGCATTGACTAGTCTATGTTAATAAAGGTATGTAAATAATGGTTTTGTTAAAATTATTAATATATTTTTTTATCAAGCTGTGTTATATTTTAAACTAGAAAATTTTATTAATTATGAAGTATTAATTTATATATTTTTTACATACCTTCAAAGAGAGAGAGAGAGGGGGGGAGAGAGAGAGAGAGAGAGAGAGAGAGAGAGAGAGAGAGAGAGAGAGAGAGGGGAGAGAGAGAGAGAGAGAGAGAGAGAGAGAGAGATTAGGGTTGTTAATGATAAGAAAATGAGTAAATAAAAGAGATATTTATAGGAAAATATAAGACTTGGGGAGAAAGGAAAAGAAGAATTATTCTTCCAAATAAAAAGGAAAAATTAAAAAAAAATAAGATTTGAGATTAACTAAAAGGAAATATAATATTTTTTGATGATAACAAAAAAAAAATATTTAATCTGTGGAATATTCCAAAAATCTAGAAATCAACTTAAACTGAAAATTAAAAACCAGAAACATACAAATTTTTATAAACCGAAGATCAGGATGTTAAAATTTTGTTGTAAATTTCAAGTTTCTCTTTGTTAAAAATATATATTTGCATATATTCTATGGATAATGGACCTTATGGAATAGTTTACTTCAACTGATCGAGAGCAATTTTTGGTGTTGGATTACTCCCACCGAATTTAGGTAGTCTATGATTGATTTAAAAAATGTCAAGTTTTATTTAAAAACAAAAAAGGATTCATATGGTTATATTAAAGGAATAACAATTGGAATTTGTCATTCATCTAAACTTTCACTATATGAAGTGAATATAGTGAAAACGTTTCACTGAAAAAAAGTAAGCTTGTTAACAAAATTTTAAAGTTGTTCTTCTATGATCGTTAAAAGCAACGAGTAGATAATACTGATTATGACAGTTAACAAAATTTCTTTATCAACAAGTGGAACACCATAAAGTTAACATAATTTTCCAATCATTCTTCAACTGCTGATTTCTAGTTTGTTTATCTTTGTTTATATGTAATTTTTTTTTATTTCAACTATTTACACCCAATGTAGTGAGTATAAACAGATACAAACTAAACAGGCATAAAAATTGAAACAAAAAAAAAGAACCAACCCAAATTAACTGATTCGGTCTGGTTTTCAGTTATGCCCAAAATACTTGATGATTCCTCCATATTGATATTTGTAGGTATCCGAGTATATCCGAAACCAAACTATTATCCAATCAAGTATATGAATTATTTGATTAAATTTATATACCCAAAAATATTAAATATATTATGGATTTTCAGGTATCACATGTTTAATTTTATAGTTTTAAAAAGGATTTTGAATATATTTTTGGTATATTTTCTTTAATTTCTTTTCAGTTGTAAGATATATTTTTGGATTTTGGATATATTTTTGATATTCAGGTATAATTTAAGCATTTTGGGTAAAATAAATATCAGTCTTGAGGATACTATCTGGGATCCGGTATTCGATTCGGAATCCGCTCCGATTCGATCCAAAACAAGATATCCAAGTGGTTCAGATACACATTCAGATAGTAAAATAATGTATCTGATGGATCCGGGTACAGATTCAGATAATAATATAATAATGTATCCAGGATCTGGTATCCGATCCAAAAATCCGCTCCGATTCGATACAAAAACGGATATCCAAGTGGTTTGAATACACATCCGGATAATGAAATAATGTATTCGATGGATTCGGATACAGATTCAGATAATTGAAAATTTTATAAACGGATATTGAATATCCGTTTGTGAAATTAAATATCTAATGTAGGCCATGTTGGATAATAAATAAGCCCATGATTAATTGTTAAAGTTAATAATGTTTTGAAAAAAAAATAGCCCATTACTATCACTTCATCTCTCCTTCCGATAAGCTTATCGACGAGATGACTATAACCGAATCCAGCTCCACCAGTCACTATAATCCTCAATCTTTGCCATCCAATACTGACGGGCACCCGACCGGTTTTACCTTCGCAGAAATTAAAAGGAAAACTTGGATGGCGAAAAATTATCCACGACATTTGTGAAAACAAATCTGGTGATGAGAGAGTTAGATTCGGCAACACCTAAACAGGAGAGAGAAGGCTGGAGGATGAAAAAAGTGGATCCGATCAAGAGAGAGCTTTATTGCCAGTAAAATAAGATCTCAGAATTGTCAGGAGAAGCTTTGGATCTGGACATTTAACCGTTTGAGAAGAAGAAGAAGAAAAAAAGAAGATAATGAGAAAATAAGAGCGATGAATTCGTGATTTTTTTTTTCATTTTTAATTAGATATGCCAGGTTGGATTCAGATATCCGTGAATATTTAAGTTTTTAATGGATATTCAGAACCTAGATATCCATAGTTTTCGGATTCGGATTCGGATATTAAAGTTAATTATCTGGTGGATATGGATCCAGATTCTGATACTTTAATACCTGGAGATCTGGCTCCGTTCGAGGCCTATAATTACCAGAACAATTAAGATAAAAAAAATTCTGATTATTTACTGGTCCTTAAATCTCGAAACCAAACCAACCCAGAAACCGAACTAGAACCAAAATAAAAACATTCCAGTAGCTATATAGATCATAAATCTCCCTACCCAAATTATTCAGAATCAATCTGTTTCTAGCCAGAACCGAACTGAATATCCAAATGCCCATGGCTAATAAAGAACCCATATATATAAATCAGTTTGATGGAAAAAATTCTGATAAACTTTTTTTGCATAATCTAACATCAGACCATCTCCAACCACTATTCATCTAAGCACCAAATTTGGTGTTGTGAATAGTGTCAAATTTGGTGTTTGGGTGAATAGTATTTTTTTCATCTCCAACCACAAACACCAAATCTCACACTAGAAATTTTTTATTTATTACATTATTAAATTTAATATTTTTAATTTTTAATAGTTTTGATAAATAGTAATTATTTTTATAATAAATTAACTATAAATTATATATAAAAATAATTACAATTGATAAAATAAAAATAGCAAAAAATAAAATAGATTATACTAATTCTCAGAATTAGCATATTCAGATCACACATGTTTGATTAATACATTTTGAAGTTCAATATGAACTTCCCGATCTTTAATTTGCCTATGCCAAACTAAATTTTTTGTGTATTCATAATAATTATAATTAAATTTTCATATTAATTACACTTAAAATTACATAAAAGGTAGTTATAAAATTTAATCAATTGATAAATAATATAATATTTATATTATAATAAAAACGTAATCATAACATATTATTATTTAAGAGTTTTGTGAATAGTATCACACCAAATTTGGCGTTGCACTATTAACAAAACTCTAAAAAAATGGCGTTGGAAATGGAGTCCCATTAGAGATGTGAGAACTCCATAATTGAAGATATGAAGTCCAATTGAAGTTGCTCTCAGAATAACATAAAAGAGATTTTATGAAATATGGTATTTAATTTTATCTAACATAAGATCATATGAATCAACAAAAACAAATAAAGAGAGGAAAAAATGTACCTGAAATTGGCAGGAAATGAGAAGAATCCGATTGATGAGAAAAAACAGTAGAGAGATAAGAAAAGCGGCGGCGTAGAAATTTTGAAAGAAAAAAACCCTAATGGCTAGTACTTGAATCAAGTAATGGGCCTAAAGTTTACAACTTATATCCATTGGTTGGTTTTTGTTAACTCTCTTTTGGTTTAGCAACTAAATGAACAAATTGCAATCTTATATATGCTACCTTATTGGTCATACTCTTTCTTTTATTTTCTTTTGTTTATAAATCTTCTGTAATTAACAGATGTGAAAGAGATGAGTGATTGCATATGCAATTCGTAGTCATCAATTGTGGTCCTTCGACAAAGGTGTCTTTGCTGTAGTTTAGCGGTAACACTAAGCCTTCATCATTGTCTTACGTTTAAAAATTTATTTGCATTTTCAGGTGGTGGCTTTTCCTTTCAAACTTCATCGTTCATAACGTGTAAAGTCGCCTTCGGATATATATTGGTCTAACCGAAAAGTAAATTCCTACAACTATGCAGTGGTCTGGTGTTGTTCACTAGTTTTTTGTCCATCCTAACTTCTATAGTTAATTTTGAGGGTAGTTTTCTGTGGTCATCGTGATTGTATGGTGTACAAATCATATCAGATTTATTGTGGAAATGATGACTCCAATGGTAACCACTATGGAACCAATACGCTGAGGATGGCTTCACTACCAAAAGATGTGATAAGTTGATTTCAAATGGAAGAAAATAAAAGTCTAAATATTTGAAAATGACTCTGATACGGAAGAGTTGATATCAGATTCTCGAAATTCCAAATCAATTGTTGGAAGCATCGGGTTTTGACGTTTTGTTATATGGTGTACAATTCAAAGGTTTAGCCAAGAGATGCTACCTGTGCTCATAATTCACATTAGTTTAAGATTGAATGAAGTAGATAACCTATTTGATCGATTAGCGTAAAACTTGTCTACAGAAAGCATCGTCATAATCACTTATTTTGTTGTATTTTTTTCACTATATGGCGCATATATCTCTTTATGTAATTATTTTTTTTCTAAAAATTCTGTATAACTTTGTAATCCTTATTTGAAGAAAGCAGTGAAATTTTTTTCGTTAAAAATATGCATTAACTATACTATGTATATAAAGGTATGTAAATAAATTGCAAGTAAATGTAATGGCAACGCTATACATGCATTAACTATATTATGTAAATAAAGGTATATAAATAAATTAGCAAGTAAATGAACAAATTACAATTTTAAATATGTACTGACTGTACTGTATTAATAAAGGTATGTAAATAAATTAGCAAGTAAATGAAAAAACTGCAATCTTATATATGCATTGGCTAGACTATGTTGATAAAGGTATGTAAATAATGGTTTTGTTAAAATTATTATTTTATTATTTTATCAAGCTGTGTTATATTTAAACCAGAAATTTTATTAATTAGTTGTTAAGATTCTATCACTACACACCCATATATGCATGTAAATCCCATCCTCTATCTACATTACTAGACACGTCCAGTTGTGATTCTCTTCTTCTTCCTGAAACTTCATCTTTTCCTCCTGAAACTTCATCATTTCCTCCTGAAGCTTCATCTTTTCTTCCTGAATCCTTTTCTCTCGAAGCTTTATCTTTTCCTCTTGAAGCTTTATCTTTTCTTCCTGAATCCTTTCCTCCTGAAGCTTTATCCTTTCCTCCTGAAGCTTCATCTTTTCTTCCTGAATCCTTTCCTCTTGACGCTTTATCTTTTCCTCCTGAAGCTTTGTCATTTCCTCCTGAAGCTTTATCTTTTCCTCCTGAAATTTTATTAATTATCAAGTATTAATTTCTATATTTTTTATTTTAGTATAATTTATAAATTTACACAACTAGGATTAACGTGTTGATTGGTTCACCCGCTATCACCCGCAAACGCAGCGTTCGCGGTTGGTAGCGGTTAGTGGCGTTTTATCACAATCATAGAAATCGCTGCAAACTGTTCCGTATCGTTTTATACCGCTGAAATCCAAAAGCTGCTTCCCGCCAGCGTTTGCGGTTGCAGGCGGTAGCGGTTGGGTAAAAAAATAAAAATAAATAAATTCACGCTAAAAAAAAAGAACACTTTAAAAACAATTATAAAACCCTAATCCCACTAATCTTTTTGTATATATATAAACCTTAACCTCTCACTTTTTCTATCAAGTTCTAATCTATAATCATGGCTTTCCATATCAGTTGAAGAAAATTAAGATACAAGCATAAGTGTCATAATACTTTAGTTTAATTTAATTATATTAATTGTTCTGTTTCCACTTTTAAATTTAAAGTAAGAGATTATAAATATGTATCTTATTAATTACAAAATTAGTTTGTTATAATTATTTTTTTTTGTTCTTCAGAAAGTTACATGATCAAACGAGATGGCATGTGCGTTACTTCAACGGATCATTGTGGAAAAACAAAGTCAAGATAAATATCCTAGATTTTTGAATGCACTCTAGAAAAAACGTATTTTGAAGAATACTAATAAGCAATTTGGAGTTGATTTGAATTGGGATCGTGTAAAAAATCGATTAGATCAATTGAAGAAATTTTACATCATGCATAAGACAAATCCAGAAATCCACATATTGGAGTAAATTTTTCCAGTCTATTACATTACTAGACACAACTTTGGGTGATGTTCCCAATAATTGAAATAAAACATATTATTATAATTTTTTTTTAATTTTAAAAAAGATTATCTAGTATTTATTTATAATTTATTAATTATTTTAAATTATTGATTTTGATATTAATCATAATAATATAGTTTTTCTGTTTTTTTATAATTATATATGATGTTTATTTTGGTAATTTTATGTTTAACCGCTAAAACAATCATTGGTTTGCCAGTCAAAATTTTCCCGCAAACAGATCCATCTTAAAAAATTTAACCAGTCGTGCAAACCGCTGAATAACGCTCATAACCGCAATCGTCCGCTTCCGCAAACTCCCGCATTTGCAACCGCAACCACTGCGTTTAAACCAGTCAAACCCTAAGTCTGTGCTTTGCGCAAATTGTAATTTATGTTTGTGAATTTTAATTTATGTTTGTGTTTTAATATGTTTTAATAAGTTTTAATATGTCTTTTTTCTTTTTTCAATCACACCGTATGGCGACTGTTAAGGCAATGTTGTTTCGGTTACTTTGTAAACTAACTATCACCACTCCGGTGACGGTTAATGCAGATTTCGCCGGTGAGACAAGAGAAACTGAACCACTTTCTCATTCGGCAACAGTTATTCCCACTTCGGACACGATCCCAAGTGATGCACTTTCTCCATGCCCTTTGATAGTTTCCTCTGAGTATAAATCCCGGATCCGTATATGGATTTCTTCACATCTCTAACAAGTTTCTGCAATTACTCTCTTCCTTCTTCGTTTCAACAAATTTCTCACCCAAATGGCTGATAACCTACGAAGGGCAATCCAGGATCTCGATCTCGGTGTGGAGGACGAACCTTTTGCTCTGCCTCTTGATGTTTTAGACCAAGCGGCCAATGCTCACAGATACGTCATCATGGGAAGACCCACAATCCCACGGCGACAAAACCTACGCTCAATCATTGCCAACATGCCTCGTATATGGGGCTTAGAAGGTCTTGTTTTTGGTCGGATTGTGGAAGGAGACCGTTTCCAATTCATCTTTCCGTCTGAAGAAACTCTGGAAAGTGTGCTTCGCCGTGGTCCATGGGCCTTTGCAGAGAGAATGCTGGTTCTTCAAAGATGGTCTCCACTCTTGGATCCTGGAATGTTGGATTTCATCCCTTTCTGGATCCAAATCCGAGGCATCCCATTCCAATTCATGTCACAAGATGTCATTGCTCACATTGGTCGAGCTATGGGTATGTTGATGGATGTTGACTTCAACCAGGAGGCTGTTGCTCGCCGGGAATACGCCAGAGTGAGAATTCAATGGGATATCACACGACCATTGCGTTTTCAAAGGCACTTCCAATTCTCACAAGGAGTCAATACTCTCCTGTGTTTTCGTTTTGAACGACTCAGAGGGTTCTGTGAAGCTTGTGGAATGTTGACGCATGATTCCAGGAGTTGTCTGATTCAAAATGGGGGAGCTGTCCACATTTTTTATGATGAAGATGATGATGATGGTTGATAACACTAGATTTTGACCATTTTTATGGATCACTATAATATCTTTTACAGGTGTTTTTACTCCATTTTCAAAGGTTTTCAAAGGATTTCTATGTTTCCGGATTTTAAAAGACTTTTCAGGTAATTTGGGATAAAGAGGCACAAAATAGAACAAAATGACTCTTTTAGATAAATGCAGACCGTCAGAACTCTCATGGAGAGAAGAAGACCTTCTCACCGTCTGATCACCCTCAAAATTGGAGAACTTATAGAAGAATCAACCAGCTTTCAAATGCACTTGGTTTGGAGACATTCCAACGATTGGATCTCAAGATATTCCATTAGCCCCGGAGCCACTCGAAGTCGGCCAGCAAGTCACGCGACTGCGGTGATCAACCTATTTCCCGCGGTCAGAAGCTTCTCGACCGCGGCCAACCAGCCAATCCCCGCGGTCACAACACTCCCGACCGCGGCAATCAAGCTCCGATTTAAAGCCCATGTATCTGAAGCCCAAAGTCATTCTCAGCCTCAATTCCGGAACCCTAGAGACCATGGAGTATTGGAGACTATAAATACATGTCATTTAGGTTGTTTTTAGAGAGAACAATTGATACTTTACAGAAACCCTTTTCCTTTAGCCGTTTTTATGAGATTTTTGTAGAAGATTGTTCTAGTCCGAGTTCTTCAATAGAGAAGCTTTATTTATCTTTTTTCTTTACTGTTTTTCATTACTTTTATTAAAACCGATGATGATGTCGACCTCAGCCATGTCTGAGTAGATTCCGAGTTGGGCTTAGGGTTCCCGAAAGGGGCTCTCATAATCGATTAAGACATCTAGGTTTATAGATCTGGGATTTCGACCTGTTCTCTGTTTATTTTTGTTCTTATTGCATGTATGCTTGATTGATCACCTAGTATCTGATCTATATAGTTAGTGTTGCAAAAGTTTTCATTAAGTATCAGCCCTAGAATGAAACAGGCGATTTTTCCGTAGGAGTGGAAACCTACCTGCGGCGAGATCGTGAGTATTGACGAGTCTTGTGCAGCTCTTGCGTTCTCTCCCTTCCAGGGCCAGAGTGGAAACCTACTGGTCAGGGTTGCGAGAAACAGTTGGTTATGATCACGACAGTGACGTAGTCATACCGCCGTACTCTAGCTCTAGAACCCATATATCGTTATCTGTCAACCCCAATCTATCTACCTTAGTGTTAAAACCGATTATGATCCCTTAGAGTTCCCAAAATCTCAGCGTTTTTAGTCATAGTTTACAATTCCATCGATTTTTATTTGCTTATTTAGGCCTGCATTTCGATTTCCTTAGTTCGTTATTTACTTGCCTTATTAGTCTTTCATTCGATATTTTACTTGTTCTATTTGCCTTTCATTCGATTTCTTTACTTGCTTTTTAGGATAGATTTATTTGCTTTCTTTTGTTTTAGTTTAATTCGTGAAAAACAACCTACCCTTAAAAACCAATCTAGTCTAGACATAAAGTTAAAAACCGTAGAAGAATACCAGGCACACAAATCTCTGTGGATTCGATCCCTAAATACTACAAATGATTAGCTGTGCACTTGCGGCTTTCATTTGTTTTGTTAAGGGTAAAACTTGTTCCCTCACGCAGTTGACACGACCATCAAGTTTGGACAAAGGCCGCAGGAGGAAGAGCCGCGATCGCGACTGACGGAACCGCGGCCAAGGAAGAATCGACCGCGGCACCGTGAATGTGACCGCGGCCGAGCCCTCGATCACCGCAGTTGCGCGTCTCCTGACTGCGGCCGTTGGTCGTTGAGGTGACGCAGCGGATTTCTGCCGCTTTTCGGTGTTGCCTGGTGTTTACCTGGTGTTGCCTGGTGATTCCCGGTGATTCCCGGTGTTTCCCGAAATGTTCCCAGTAAAACCCAAAAAGATCCTCCGTAAGTTTTAAACAAGAAAGGTAAGTTCCCGTAAACTTAAAAATTTCCAGAAATTTTCCATTTTTGCTACAAAAACGCTTTTTAAAGAAAAGAAACAAACTTTTTGGATCAAAACTCTTTCTTCTCTTCTCTTCCAAAAGACTTGGAGATTTAGGAGAAAGAACACATTTTTCAATTCTTAAGCTTTTTAAGAGATTTTTGGCTCAAACCTCACTCTTTTTCAAAGCTGATTTCAATTCTGCCATCAAATCTCTCTTTCCAGCAAGGTATGAACCTCAAACTCGCCATTCTTACTTGATTTTAGAACTTAGGATTTTTCTTTAAAAACCCAAATATTGGTCTATTGATGGTGGAAATAGCTTAAGAATGATAGATTATCCATTTAGGTTATCTAAAAATCGATTTTAGCACCTAGCTTAAGAAGAATTGAGATTTTTGAGATTTGGATTCTACATGCTTCATAAAAATCGAATTTGGAACAGCAAAATTGATGAGTTTGATTAAGTCTTGTGTGATTAGTGATTAGTATTGGGTAATCTTTAGAATTTACATGGAAATTGCTCATAAAAACCGATTTTTAGAAGATTTCTATGTTGAGAACATCAAAAATCCGAATCTGGTCATGAACTACTTGATTTCTCTGATTTAATATCGATTTTGTTTGCTCATGGTTTTAATTAATCTCTTTATGCTAGTATTAGTATAACAGATCTTAATGTGTTAAAATCAGCATCCAAATTCACTCTTTTTCCAAGAACTATTTCGTTTTGCAGAAAAATGGACCAAAACACATCCCGAAGGAGCCGTCGCACTAGTGGCAGCTCTGAGGACATTCCCGATGATGCTACTCTAGGAGAGTACATGCTGAACCAAACCAGACCGAGAAGGAGAAACTATGTGATGAGATTGCTCCAGCAATCAAGAGAAACACGAGCAGCTCCCGAGCCACCACAAATTCGATACATTGGGAGGGAGATAAACCCGAGAGTGGACTATGCAAGACTTTTCAAGAAGCTGAACATCAAACCCACGCCTTGCATTGATTATCATACACTCGAGATGCTTGGAATCAGAGAGGATGTGATCTGGTACATCGATGCACATGGAGCTGAACCTTCTGACTTATCCTGAGCTAGTCCGTGAGTTCTTAGCAACTATTACACTCCACCACACGAAGAGGAGGAACCCCAGAGCATCAGATGGCATCTTGTTATTCTCTATCCGCGGACGTTACTCTCTCACCATTTCTGAGGTTTGTGAAGCTCTTAAGCTTCCATACACTGATGGCATTTACCTTGAAGATGAACCTGATCTTAACCTGTGGAGAGAGATGGGTCATGGAGTCTATGATAGTGGGAGATTGAAGTCAGCCCTTCTTACTCATCCACCAGTGAGAGTTGTGCACAAACTCTTAGCACACACGATCTTTTCTAGAGCCAACATGGGAGGTGTTTTGAAGACTGAGCTCATTACACTTCAGATTCCATTTATGGACGATCCACGACTTGCCTGCTTTGCCTGGATCATAGCTCAGAATATGGTAAAGGTGAAGCATGATTTACATGGTTGCGAGGACGCTACTCCAGCTTTCGGGAGTGCTATTACAGCAATACTACAGGCTGTAGGATTCGATTTCTCATCTGATGAGCCACTTCCCGATGTCTGGTATGATCTACTTTATCTCTCTCGCGATCACACTATCTCTCGTGCCGCTTTCGATCCAGACAGGTTTGGTTACAAGTATTGCACTGGCACTGAGGAGCACCGAGTCAGCTTGCCTTCAGCATCTATCCCGAGATTGTGCAACGGAGGACGCCCTCGATGGACTCCGGAACCCGATGATTTTCTACCATCTGTACCTCGTCTACCATTCACCATTGGCCAATACATAGTGGCCAAGGCGAAGCGTGATGCAGCTGCGGCCCGTGCTCATTTTCAGCCATCTATTTCGACCGGCCACACCTCATCATCTACATCATCACACACTCATTCCGATCTGGAGTGCAGAGTTGAGAGACAGGGACAACGCTTTGAGCGCATTGTCACCTTCTTACAGGAGCAGCACCAGTTCGCAGACGACACATCGGAGGATGAGTGATTGATCAGCACTTCACTACCATCACGGTTCTATCACCATTTTCTTTTCTTTTATCTTATTTTATTTCGCTTTTATTCACCATCTTCTTACCAACTTTTTCACACTGGAGACAGTGTGATTTAAGTCTGGGGGAGGATGTCTATCCGTACTAATCATTTTCTTGCTTTTGCTTTTAAATTCCAAGTACTTTTTAAATTTTAATATGTAACCTATTCGACATTAAGTATTTTTCAGGAATGTTGGACGCAAAACTATGATGATTTAGACCTGCACACTTCTACACTATGCATGATAGCTCATTTGTGGTTAGCACTAGACTAGGCGGTAGCTAGAGTACTTGCACTACGAACTCCCACCAGAGGACTTCTATTCATGGAGATTCTTTCTGACAGGATATACTAGCTCATTTTATTTGACCTTAATATTGACATCTAATTTTCTCATCATTGATTTTAGGCAGGCATCCACATACACATCTAGGACGTCTTTTACCCTCACTTTTACCACTCTTTGTCGTCCTAGATGACCTGTTTATCTTTATCTGGTACCATACCCTAAACCCAAACACTTGTTTTCAATCCTCATGCATTCTCTCTTTAGTTTATATCAGCAGATATGTGCAAAAACGTCGGAGAGAAGAGGAGCGACGCAGTTTTCAGTCACTCACAAAGGAGACTGAATGGAATTGGGAAAGGAAGAGTATCAGAAACATCATGAAGCTTTACAAGACAGATATTGACTGGTAATTTCGTGCTCTCTAAGACTCTATATCTAAAGGTGTTCCCTTTCTTCAAAAAAAAAAAAAAACGTATGAAAAGAGAAAGGGAGACAAAAACCCTAATAAGTCTTAGATTGTCGAAATTTGTGGAGCAATAAGCAACCACTATCCGTTTAAGGAGCTATGGTTTTGAAAGATTTACAAAAATCTAAGTCTGGGGGAGTTAGGAGAGAACCTGAAGAAGAAGACCATGAATCTATGTCAAGAAGAAAGTGACTGAAAACTGTGGATACCAACAGCTTCACTCTCTCTTGCGGTTTTGCATAATATCCTGCATCCTCCAGATCTTCAGGTAACCCTTAAACACTTTAAGCCTTATCCCCAAAATAATCCTTTTTGACACCTAGACTAGACTGCCTTGCCTAGATTTTCTTTGATGAGAACCACTGAGATTTTTAATGAATGTTAAGAGCTAGTTGATTGGAAGTTAGATCTTAGTGCATAGATTTCCGCATGACGGATTAACAGACTAGTTATGCTTGTATTGCTAGTGAGAATTTTCTAGGCTATTCCCGATTGATGCATACTGATTGATATTGGTCTAGAAGTTTGGTCTCTGAGATTTTGCTTAGTTCCTGCGTTTTCAAACCTCTCGTCGAGATTTAGCCTTTGTTTTGTTTGAGGACAAACAAAAGACTAAGGTGTTGATTGGTTCACCCGCTATCACCCGCAAACGCTGCGTTTGCGGTTGGTAGCGGTTAGTAGCGTTTTATCACAATCATAGAAACCGCTGCAAACCGCTTCGTATCGTTTTATACCGCTGAAATCCAAAAGCTGCTTCCCGCCAGCGTTTGCGGTTGCGGGTGGTAGCGGTTGGGTAAAAAAAATTATAAAATAAAATAAAATCACACTAGAAAAAAAATAGAAGATCACATTAAAAATAATTATAAAACCCTAACCCTACTAATCTTTTCCTATATATATAAACCCTAAACCTTTCACTTTTTCTATCAAGTTCTAGTCTCTAATCATTATTTTTATATCAGTTAAAGAAAATTAAGATACATGTAAGTGCCATAATACTTTGGTTTAATTCATTTATATTATTTTTTTTGTTTCCACTTTTAAAGTAAGAATTATAAATATGTATCTTATTAATTACAAAATTAGTTTGTTATAAATTATTTTTTTTTGGTTCTTCAGAAAGTTACATGATCAAACGAGATGACATGTGCGTTAATTCAACGAATCATTGTAAAAAATAATCTCAAGATAAATATTCTAGATTTTTGAATACACTCCAGAAAAAACGTATTTTGAATACTAATGAGTAATTTGGAGTTGATTTGAGTTGAGGTCGTGCAAAAAATCGATTAGATCAATTGAAGAAATTTTACATCATGCATAAGATAATCCAAAAGATCCACGTATTGGAACAAATTTTTTCCAGTCTATTACATTATTAGACACAATTTTCGGTGATATTCCCAATAATTTAAATAAAATATATTATTATAAAATTTATTAGTTTTTAAAATAATTATTTAGTATTTATTTATAATTTTTATTAATTATTTTGAAATAGTGATTTTGATATTTATCATAATAATATAGTTTTTATTTGTTTTTTTATAATTATATATGATGTTTATTTCGGTAATTTTATGTTTAACCGCTAAAACAACCGCTGGTTTGCCAGTCAAAAATGTCCCGCAAACAGACCCGCTTTAAAAAGTTTAACCAGTCGTGCAAACCGCTGAATAACGCTCAAAACCGCAATCGTCCGCTTCCGTAAACTTCCGCACTCGCAACCGCAACCGCTACGGTTAAACCAAGCAAGCCCTAAGTCTGGGGGAGTTGATAACACCGGATTTTGACCATTTTTATGGATCACTATGATATCTTTTACAGGTGTTTTTACTCCATTTTCAAAGGTTTTCAAAGGATTTCTATGTTTCCGGATTTTAAAAGACTTTTCAGGTAATTTGGGATAAAGAGGCACAAAATGGAACAAAAAGACTCTTTTGGATAAATGCAGACCGTCAGAACTCTCATGGAGAGACGAAGACCTTCTGACCGTCTGATCACCCTCAAAATTGGACAACTTATAGAAGAATCAACCAGCTTTCAAATGCACTTGGTTTGGAGACATTCCAACGGTTGGATCTCAAGATATTCCATTAGCCCCAGAGCCACTCGAAGTCGGCCAGCAAGTCACGCGACCGCGGTGATCAACCTATTTCCCGCGGTCAGAAGCTTCCCGACCGCGGCCAACCAGCCAATCCCCGTGGTCACAACACTCCCTACCGCGGCAATCAAGCTCCGATTTAAAGCCCATGTATCTGAAGCCCAAAGTCATTCTCAGCCTCAATTCCGGAACCCTAGAGACCATGGAGTATTGGAGACTATAAATACATGTCATTTAGGTCGTTTTTAGAGAGAACAATTGATACTTTACAGAATCCCTTTTCCTTTAGCCGTTTTTATGAGATTATTGTAGAAGATTGTTCAAGTCCGAGTTCTTCAATAGAGAAGCTTTCTTTATCTCTTTTCTTTACTGTTTTTCATTACTTTTATTAAAACCGATGATGATGTCGACCTCAGCCATGTCTGAGTAGATCCCGAGTTGGGCTTAGGGTTCCCGAAAGGGGCTCTCATAATCGATTAAGACATCTAGGTTTATAGATCTGGGATTTCGACCTGTTCTCTGTTTATTCTTGTTCTTATTGCATGTATGCTTGATTGATCACCTAGTATCTGATCTAGATAGTTAGTGTTGCGAAAGTTTTCATTAAGTATCAGCCCTAGAATGAAACAGGCGATTTTTCCGTAGGAGTGGAAACCTACCTGCGGCGAGATCGTGAGTATTGACGAGTCTTATGCAGCTCTTGCGTTCTCTCCCTTCCAGGGCCAGAGTGGAAACCTACTGGTCAGGATTGCGAGAAACAGTTGGTTATGATCACGACAGTGACGTAGTCATACCGCCGTACTCTAGCTCTAGAACCCATATATTGTTATCTGTCAATCCCAATCTATCTACCTTAGTGTTAAAACCGATTATGATCCCTTAGAGTTCCCAAAAGCTCAGCGTTTTTAGCCATAGTTTACAATTCCATCGATTTTTATTTGCTTATTTAGGCCTGCATTTCGATTTCCTTAGTTCGTTATTTACTTGCCTTATTAGTCTTTCATTCGATATTTTACTTGTTCTATTTGCCTTTCATTCGATTTCTTTACTTGCTTTTTAGGATAGATTTATTTGCTTTCTTTTATTTTAGTTTAATTCGTGAAAAACAACCTACCCTCAAAAACCAATCTAGTCTAGACATAAAGTTAAAAACCGTAGAAGAATACCAGACACACAAATCTCTGTGGATTCGATCCCTAAATACTACAACTGATTAGCTGTGCACTTGCGGCTTTCATTTGTTTTGTTAAGGGTAAAACTTGTTCCCTCACGCAGTTGACACGACCATCAATGGTGATGCCGGAGATCTTCCTCAACTAAACCATGGAGTTCAGATAAGAGAACTTGATGAGGATGAGATGCAGAATGATCAAGAGGTGGAAGAGAACCAACAAGTCCAAAATGGAAATGCTCCATATGAAGATGAAGAGATAGAAGAAGAAGAAGAAGTTATCCCCCTTGAAGAAGTCAGACGAATTGAAGTAGAGGAAGATCCTATGGCGGATATTGAAGCAGAGTTCTCTAATCCGATGGAAAGAGGAGAACTCGATATGAACGAGCTCTTTAACCCGGTGCCGATTTTTGCCAACTCAACTGGTGATATTCCTGGTACTGATCTGCAACTAAATCAACTCACCATTGCTGAACAAGAGACAGTCCGGAATTTCTCTGCCTTTGACGACAAGCTGGAGGAACGAATACTCCGTAAGAGAAAGCATTGCACCGTTGATGAAGATGCACCGGGAAGAAGACGACTGCGAGAGAAGCTGGTGAATGCAGTGGAGGAACTGAAACCTCTTCCACTACCCTGACCGTTGGAGGCGCGGTGGGCCCTGAACCACCACTTCCTCCATGAGAGTTGCAGCTTGGAACTGTCGAGGTTTAGGCTCTGACTCGACAGTTTGACGTCTAAAAGAGATACAGAAAAAATATCTCTTGGACATCATGTGCCTTTCAGAAACCAAACAACAAGACAACTACATCCGAGACTTATGCTGCGAGTTGGGTTTTCAACATCATGTTTCTGTTCCACCAATAGGTTTAAGTGGGGGCTTAGTAGTTTTATGGAATCCTCCTGTTGATTAATTTAAATGTTTATTTCCAGTCTTCTAATCTTGTAGATTGTTTCATCAAATGCAATAGAATCAGTTTCTTTTACTCGTTCATCTATGGAAATCCTGATCCTAATCTTCAAAACAATCTATGGGAAAGGCTGGAACGTATTAGTATCAACAGAAAGGATCCATGGCTAATAATGGGTGATTTCAACGAACTACTTAAGAATGATGAAAAACAAGGTGGTCGCCTGAGAACTGAGGCATCTTTCAGAGATTTTCGACAAATGGTTAGACACTATGATTTTACAGATTTGAAGACGATTGGTAACCGATTTTCATGGGCTGGTCAAAGGGGAAATCATTATATTCTAAGCTGTCTAGATAGAGCTATTGCAAACTCAGATTGCCATTCAAGGTTTCCAGACTCAGAAACTCATTTTTTGGAGTTTAGAGAATCTGATCACCGACCTTTGATAACATTTATTGATGATATTCCACAAAGTAGAAGAGGCAGATTTATGTATGATGAACGATTGTCTATGAAAGAGGGATTCTCTGAAGCTGTTAGAAAAGGATGGATCTCTGAGACAGGCTTAAATGGGACAATGCAACATCGTATATCAAACTGCAGGAAAGCCATTTCACGGTGGAAACAACATCATCGATGTAATGCTAAGGAAAAGGTTGCATTACTATGGCATCAACTAGACAAAGTTATAGCTTCGCCAAGATCAACCCCAATGGAAAGAAGACAGATACAAAAAGAACTTCATCAAGCGACTCTAGAAGAAGAAATATATTGGAAGAGAAAGAGCCGAAATACTTGGCTTATAGAAGGGGATAAGAACACTAAATTCTATCACTCTGTTACCAAGACAAGGAAGATTTGTAATCGTCTAAGTTCCATAGTTGATGAAAATGGGGATATCAAAAGAGGAGATTTAGCTATTGGCAAAGTTGCAGAAAGCTATTTCAACAATCTGTTTGATTCTCAAGGATCATCAGATACAGTTCTCCAATCCATTTTTGAGAACTTCCCTATACGAGTAACCACAGAAATCAATAATGATCTCATAAGATCGGCCTCTCTACAGGAAATGAAAGATGCTGTCTTCTCCATCGGAAGTCATAAAACCCCTGGTCTTGATGGGTTCTCTGCAGCCTTCTATCAAAAATACTGGGAAGATATTCACCCTGCACTGTTTAAATAAATCTCGGATTTCTTTGAAAATGGTAATTTGGAACAGCCTCACAATTATACCAACTTGTGTCTTATCCCGAAAGTATCTCCACCAAGATCAATGACTGACTTTCGTCCGATTGCTCTATGCAATGTCAGCTACAAGATAATCTCCAAGATGCTTGTTAACAGGCTGAAAAAGCATATCAATGCCATTGTTTCAGAGAATCAAGCTACCTTTGTACCTGGTAGAATGATAACAGACAATGTTATCATAGCTCATGAATTGTTTCATACTCTCAAAGCACGTAAGCGACAGTCAAAATCATATATGGCTTTGAAGACAGACATCACTAAAGCCTATGATCGATTAGAATGGCGATTCCTTCAAGCAACAATGCAGAAAATGGGATTTGATGATAGATGGATTCAGTGGATTATGTGATGTGTCTCATCTGTGAGCTACTCAGTGCAAATAAATGGTACACCAATGGGATTTATCCAACCGAAAAGAGGTATAAGACAAGGGGATCCTTTATCCCCTGTGCAGAAATACTCTCTCACCAAATGAACAAAGCAATGGTGGAAAGAAAGATTCAAGGTCTGAAAATCAGTAATCAAAGCCCTGCAGTCAATCATTTATTATTTGCAGATGATTCTCTGTTTTTCACCTTGGCAAATCCAAAGTCAGCGAGAGCAATCAAACAAGTTATCTCATTGTATGAAGAAGCTTCAGGTCAGTCAGTTAATCTCAATAAATCGGCTATTACTTTTGGTAGCCGTGTCAGGGATTCTGTTAAAACACAAATGAGACATATTCTGGGAATATATAATGATGGTGGAAGAGGGAAGTATCTTGGTATACCATAGCAAGTTGGAAGAAAAAAAGCAGATCTGTTTCAGTATATCCTTGATAAAGTTAAAGCCAGAGCGCAAGGATGGGATAAGAAGTTTCTTTCTCATGGAGGCAAGAAGTCCTTCTGAAATCAGTTGCTACCTCAATGACAGTCTATTCAATGAATGTTTTCAAAATTCCAAAAGGCATCTGTGAGGAAATCAATTCGATTCTGGCTATATTCTGGTGGGGAAAAGGTCATGATTGTAAGGGGATGCTCTGGTTTGCTTGGAATCGTTTGAGTATAGCTAAAAGCGAAGGGGGTTTGGGTTTCAGAAACTTTGAGAACTTCAGCTTAGCTTTGTTGGGTAAACAGGTGTGGAGAATCCTTCAAGTACCAAACAGTTTAATGGCCAGAGTTGTTAAAGGTTGTTACTTCCCACAACAAAACATACTGACAACAAAGGAGGGTAGAAAGAATTCATTTATATGGAAATAAATCCTTCAAGGCAGAGATTTACTTGTGAAGGGATTGAGATTTAATATTGGCAATGGATCTAACATGAGTGCTTGGATTGATCCCTGGTTACCGATAAATCCACCAAGACCTCCACAACCACTACAGAATACGGTTGATCATTGTTTGGTACAAACTTGGATCAATAATGGCAGATGGGATGAGGAAAAGATCAGAAGACTAGTTGTGACAGAAGATGCAGACATTATCTTATCGATGAGAATTCATCCCCATAATACAAAAGACTTCTTAGGATGGCATTACAATACTTCAGGCCTTTATACAGTCAAATCGGCTTATTGGTTGGCCACTCATCTCCATGAAGATAGAAGGCCCGTCCCTCCACCAGGTAACAATCAGTTGAAGACAAAGATCTGAAAATTACAAACAACTCCTAAATTGAAGCATTTCCTTTGGAAAATGATCTCTTCTGCTTTACCGATTGGGGAATGTCTAAGACGAAGGCACATTACAAGAAATGCTATATGCCCGAGATGTCAGAATGCGAAAAAGACAATACAGCATCTCTTTTTTGAATGCCAAAATTCTCAGATGATATGGAGAGGATCAGGTTTCCCAAATCATCATCTACTGAATCCCAACCTGCCTTTGGAATCCAAAATGGATATCCTTATCTCCCAAAAACCAACTGTCCCAAACCATGTTCACCAAATGGGTTTATGGATCCTTTGGAGAATATGGAAAAGCCGCAATGTTCTGATCCATCAAAAGAAAGCAATATCTTGGAGACAAACCTTGATATGGGCACAAGATGATGCTAAAGAATGACAGGATACTCAAGATTATGTCAACCAGCAACATGTTCATTCCCACCAGAGCCTCCAGGATGGATCAAATGTAAGTATGATGGATCTTATATCACAACAAGAAGAAATTCCTTTGCAGGTTAGTTTTTCAGAGATACCAATGGTACTTTTCTCGGAGCGGGCCAAGCACAATATTCATCTCCTAACAATGCTTTGGAAAGTGAATGTCAAACTCTATTAATGGCAATGCAATCTAGCTGGTCTAAAGGATATCGTTGTATGATTTTTGAAGGAGACTCAAAATCACCAGTGCACCTGATCAAAGGGGAAACCCTTAACTTTGGTATGTACAACTGGATTCAAGAAATAAGAGAATGGAGCAAGAAGTTTGAAGATATCAAATTTGTGTGGGTTGCAAGAAATGGGAATCAAGCAGCGGATCAGTTATCCAAAGCATTAATTCCAGGAAATGATATATATTTTTACCATTTCTGATTCCTTATGTTATAACTAATGTATTACATTGTGACTATATGCTTTCTAATTAATACATATAGACGTTAAAAAAAATATATCTTTTTTCTTCTTTTTTTTTCCTGATTTTGTTTCCTTCTTCATCTTCATATTCTCATAGTTTGTTACCTTCATCTTCTGTTCTTTTTTATTTATTTATTTATTTTTAACGTCTTTGTCTTCGTATTTTTAAAATTTTTTCTTTGACACCTTGAGGGTAGACATCAGCACTCCTTGCTAAATTGTCTGCGTTCATGTTCTTCGCGCGTGGGATATGTGTAATTGAAAAGAAACTGAACCTTTCCTTACTCTTCACATATTCTTCCAAGTGTAAAGTAAAAGCTGGCCGTTCATCGGGTTTTCTATCATACATAGCATTGCCCATATAAGGCCTTCCGGCTCAGCAGGTAAAGAGGAAATAATTTCTCGTACTTTCCTTGCTCCCAATACTTTTTCTTCGACACCTTCTTTGACATAATACCATCCCAATCCTGATGACCGATCTGTTTCTTTCCAAGATCCATCAATATAACACCACCAGTCGTCATATGGTGATAATACCGAGTACCCTATAGGGTTCTGATTATTTTCTAAGTTTAACTCAGGCTCCAATTTTTGTGTCTTATCTTATATTTCAGCCACGGTTTCCGCAATATTTAGTATAATTTGTGGATCTCTGTCCTCATTCGAGAATATTTTTTTATTCCTTGCTTTCCAAATATACCACACAATCCAAATGAATTCTGAATTTTAAGTCTCCTTGGGAATTCTCCAAAATAAGTAATCAAAATTTGAAAAGACTGATGACATCGAGAAGATCCCTAGGGGTGTTGGTATCCGAGATAGTGTCCAGTTTTGCAGGGCTGGTGGACATTCAAAGAGGATATGGTTTATTGTTTCTTATTCCGCTCCAAATTTTGCACACTGCGTATCACATTGAATCCCCCAGACTCGTAACCTAGCCGAAACTGATTAACACCCAGAGATTGCTTGCTAGATAAAATTTCTTAATTTTGGTGAGCATTTCAACTTCCACGTATGCACTTGCAATGCTTTAATATCTGGACCACAGAAACTTTCTATATCACTTTCTGCAGAATGTTGTTCTTGTTGATACCCTGACCTAACTGTATATTTTCCAGATTTGGTAAAGTGCATCCAAATGAGTTGGGTCTAAATGTGCTACTGATAGGTATTCCCCGAATTATTTCCACATCATCTGGGTCAATAATTGAAATTATGAATTCCAGATTCCATGAATTTGCTGCTGGGTCAACTAGGTGATTAACTATAAGATTTGGATAATAATTAAAATCCTTTCAAGTGGCTGATCTCGGCCGAGAGGATGATATCCATAGATCATTCTTTACTGAGATAGAACAACCTAAACCAATTCTTTTTAATTAGTTATTTTTTAACCAGAGATCTAGCCGAGGTAATGCTCCTCTACCCATATGACGGGGAGTAAGAGCGTATGGATTCTAAAGGATGAGCATTCCGGTAATATCTTCCTTTAAAAATCCTCACAAATAATGAATTTGGGTGATCGATCAGCCTCCACAATTGTTTCACTAATAATGCTGTATTAAAATCTTCCATATTCCGGAAACCAATATTGCCGTCAGCCTTACCTCTACACATTTTTGCCCATGCTATCCAGTCCATACCTTTTTGTTGGCCATTTGAACTCCTCCAGTACCGTGCCACTGCACTGGTTAGTTTTACCGTTATTAATTTGGATAATTGAAAGCATGACATCACATATTTAAGCATCGTGGATGTCACTGATTTAAGTAAGACCTCTTTTCCACCCTTCAACAGTAACCTCGATGTCCAACTGTTAATCCGATAATATTGTTTGTCTGCTACAAATTTAAATACAATATCTTGCTTTTTGCTCCTCTTAAATTCTACGGGATTCCGAGATAAGATCCCATCCCTCTGTTCCTAGATATTCATAAAAGTTGTTTCAATTCACCTTGTTTTTCCTCTGTGACTGTGTGACCAAATTGTAGAGCGGATTTGTCGAAATTTATTTGTTTCCCTGATACATTCTCATACTGATTTTAATATTTGTAAACTTTTCTTGCATTCGTCCTTATTTGATTTGCAGAAAAATAAACTATCATCCGGAAACTGCAAGACTTGCTCTCGTAATTTTTAATCTCGTCAATAAATTATCTTGTTCTACTTTCCGTATATTGGCAATTAAAACCTCCGTGCATAATATAAATAAATATAGTGATAGAGGATCTCTCTGACGAAGCATTCTTCCTGGATGTGTCAGGTCCCAGAGCTTTTTCCGGGTACATCATAAATAAAGCCCAACGGACCTCCTCTTCCGTAGCCATTGCCATGAGCATTTCATTATTATTTCTGTAATCAATGGCCTTATTTCTCTCATTGCTTCCTCAAATTTCGATGGGGAAGTTGACGTATATAAATCTTCGAAGTATTTAACTACCACTTGTTCCACCTCTTTTTCGGATGTGATCCATGTCCTTACCGCATTATGTAGACCAATTATCCAATTCTTCGCTTTTTGTTTAACTTGTGCGTGAAAAAACTTTGTATTTTTATCTCCCATCGTGGCCTGTTGAATACGGTTTTTTTGCTGTCTGAATAACTCTTCATCTCGATATGCTTTGACTTCTACTTCTTCTTCTTCTTCTTTTCTTTTTTCTTTTTTTTTTCTGTTTTTCTTCGTCTTCTTAACAAGTACAGAAATTCGTGCTTATATTATAGATTTTTATTATCTATAACATCCATTAGTCCATTATTTTAGATATGCATCAAAACAAGTACAGAAATTCATAAACACACTGGAGATCCTGAATCTACTAACATACAATAGAAAATCTCAAATCAATGTTTTGTTTTTGTTTTTATGATTATCACACCATCAGCAATTGTAAACACAATTTAAGTCAGAACCCTAACCTGATTATACTCTTTTCATTTCACACCAATGTTTCAAGTGGACATGAGGTTGACCAGGAATCCTACAAAAGTTTAAACTTAAACACAATATTACCTTTAGCTCCTATCTCTTTCCAATAATCATTAACCCAATACAACCCATCATAGACGTACATCTTCTTTCCACTTTTTTTCAATCTCTTCTCTCCACGTATCACTCTCACTGGAGTCTTTTCCTTCATGCTATTAGCTAGAGCCTCGTTGCCATTAACCAGCTGCTGATCTTTAACTACTTCATGATCCTTGCTCATCATGTAACCTCCTTCACCAGAGTAAATGATCACATCAGACTCGAATCTGTCATTGTAACCATTATCTTCTGATGATACAATGCTTGTAGCTAGTTTCAAGTTTCCTCTGCACATGTAATCAATCCCTCCCATGAGGTCGAAATGGAGACCGATCAAGCTGAGTACTGATTTGTATTCAAACTCATCACCAACTTCGATTCCAGGGACTGGTCCAATCATCTTTTGACTGTTCACTTGCTCCCCTTCTTTTATGAGAATAGCCCTTGTCTTTAAATCTATCTGACTCCTTGCAATCTTTGGTTCTCCACTCCGCTCTGCCTTCTCCCGATCCAGCTCATTAAACACAAGTTGATATCTATGCAACACCTCGAGAACTTTCTCTCGTGGGCTAAGAACTTTGTTAATCCTGTTTTGTTGCATGGCTTGGTTGAGTCCAGTGAGTTTGTTTGGCTGTCTGTCTTGAGTTTGTTTATGAGTCTTTGCTCTGAATGCATCTCCATTACTCAGAATCTTCTTCTTCTTATTTTTCTTCAGAGAGTTTTTCTGTTTCTGCAAAGGCTTTCTCTGATTGCTACAAGAAGTATATGAAACTTGTCCTCTTGTCCTCTGAGAATCAATTAGCTCAATACTTTCCTCCATACTTAAAAGTTTAACCTTACTTCCACGACAAGAAGAAAACTTCCTCTTTGCTGAAACAAAACTTCTGCTCCCGACACTGCCATTACTTACTACACTGAATCCTGCTTTCTTCATATCAACCGATTCAACTTCCTTATGATGGTTATTCTGATAAGCAACACCAACAACTTCAGAAACATTCAAATTTTCTCTTTTCTCAATTGTGACCGCAACAGCTTCACTACCGACCCCACATCTCTGATTCTTAACAGAATATTGAGTACCACAACCATGTGGAAAGTCTCTTATCACCGAGACCTTTTGTTTTTTGTTAAGAGGACACTCCAGTTGAATCATTTTCCTGCATACATAACAAAATTTAACTTATTAGTAACCATTAAGCATCATACATTTCAATGAGACATTATCGCAAAATCCAAGCAAAAAACAGAACAAGGGAATGCGTGAGTCTTTGAAAATTGAAAATATTACTTTCAGACGAATAGATATGCGAAAAATGTATGAAGAACAAATGAGCAATTGTAGAGGGTCAAAAACATTGAGAACGGTAATAAAATGCAACAACAAAAGCAAAACAATTACTGACCCAGAGAAAATCTTAACGATGATCTTCTTCTTCTTCGTATACCTCTTGTTTCTAGCTACTGAACAATTCGAAAGTCCGTTTGTTTCATTGTTAGTTTTATTTTATGATTTTATTAACTGCTTTATCGTGGAGCCACTAAGTACACTAATGGTAATGGATTTTCGGTTATAAAAATTTATAATTAAGCGAATTATTAGCAAATCATTACATAGGTTTAACTGTAATTATTATGTAAAGCGTTACTGCGTTATTATAATTGCGTTGTGGTGATGTAAATTACGTGTAGGGCCTGCTTGGTAAAGATTTTTATGGCTTTAATTTATTTTAAAAGTCTTTAAAGTCTTAAATTATCCAAACAAACTTTTAATGTTTAAAGTCTTAAATTAACTCCTAACATTTTTCAAAGCCCAACTTCCATCTTTTGTTCATGAGAAAGTTTGTTTTTCTCTAAAAGCCAGAAAATTGTGGGTCTGCTTGGTAAAAACTGTTATTTTTAGTTTTTACTGTGGCTTATATTTTAAAATATTTTACTGTTAAAATTTAACTTTTACTTTTAAAAACATGATATACAAACAAAAAAAATTTAAAAATAAAAATAAAGAAATAGATCTCAAAAAAAAGAAAAAAAGAATATTTAATTAACAAAAATTAGTTAGTAATTACTTATATATATATATATATAAATATCTATAGATTCTTTTAAATGATTCAGGGGAGAAAGAAATAAAAAAAGGAAATAAAATGTATTTATTTTCCTAAATTTTTTGGTTAAAAGCTTTTAAAAATCATGACAAAAAACAAAAAATTTTACTTTTAAGATTTTAAAACTAATAAAATAGAAAGAGTGTGTTTGGCTAAAAATAGGCTTTAAAAACTGTAAAAGACTTAAAAGTCTCTACAGTCTAACGCCAAGCAACCCTTGTAGTTTTTTTTTGTTTTTATAAAATTACAGTGTATTTTTAAAAGCCAAAATTTTTTAGAGTTTTTGTTCTAGCGTAACAGCAACAAATCACAATTCCAATCAAGAAACCCCTACATATTTTTTTGTTTCTTCCTTCTCATTTACTTTGTCACTAAAAGTACTAAGAACAAACTCAGAAGGCTGACTTAAAAACAAAAACAAAAACAAAAACTTACAAGTCTTTAAAATTTCATGTTTTTTATTAACATCTCTATCCCAGCTTTCCTAAAGAAACCTAAAACTTGAGCATGTTAGGTTGACAAACTAAATCGTATAGTTTAAGTCAATTTGCCCAGTTTAGTTCCCTAGTAAAGGACACATAATCGTCAGGAAAATGCCTAGGTCACAACAAGCAATATAAAACATTTCTGATCATCCTAACTTGAACATAATAAAAAAAAGGAAGGGTGAGTAATGAAAATTACTCAGTTATGAGCCTTATAGAGACTCACTGCTCACTTTCTGACATGATGTGAATTACTATCATGAAAGTCTAATCATAAAACAAGATCAATGGGATCGATACAGTATATTCCCATTGATCTCCTATTTATTTCTCAAACCCATTGCTCCGTTCTATTTGGTCCAGAAAGAGCCCTTAGCTCCACCACTCATCAAAGTATTACACCTGATACCGCCTTTCCGAAAAAATAACTAATTGGCCTGCTAACACCTATGTGTCAAACAGGCTTTCTTGAGATTCACTATAATCTCATGGGTTTACGAATTGATGGTCTCGAAAGTGCTACACATTAGCCCTAGCAAACAATATCCATACCACAAAGGTCCCATTGCCATGTGACTGACTCCTAAGAGTTCTGAATCTTGTAAGCAATGTTGGTTTACATACTATATATTATTAGACACTCTAGGTTCAAGAGTCACCAGCACGACTTATAACAAGTTGTACCAATAGGTTGATAAACAAGTTCATAATTAATTCACCAGGTTTTAGAATCCATAATTCTTAAGCCAATATTCAATAGTGTGAAGCACGCAACAAGCACTATAACAATAATTTAACCCTAGAACAGATCTAGAAGATATTAAAAGAGTGATATGTAGATATTATAGTCAAACTGGCAATCAACACAGAATACTAAGCGAATCATATAGCTTGCTTAGAGAAGAGTGAAAACGAATTCTGAGAGAATGTGAGGGGCAATGAGTCCTCACCTTGACTAATGAGGAGGCAGCAGTAGAGGAGGAGAATAAGGAGGAGAATGGTATTCTTCTTTGGGCTGCTTCTCAACAGCTGTTGGATACTCTGGATCCAACAGAGGAACACCGAGAGCATCTGCGGTCATCTGGTTCAGCACTTGGGAAGATGGGAACCTCTGGGAAAGAGCAGTAGAGATCACAGAGGTGATGAGAGGCACGTCTTCCTTGATACCGATGAGATTTTGTAGCCTAGAATTCATTATTCAAAACCGGAACTTTTCTTTTCATTGGATTTTTTTTGCAAGAAATGATTTGTGTTTTTTTTTTCTTATGCATAGGCTTAACTTACATGATTGCTTGAAGGTTAGGAAGTTATACATTTTTGTTTTGACTAGTTGAATGATTTCACATTGATATAGAGTTCTGAATTCGGAATGTTTAATTTTCTATGTTTAATTTCATAAATAAAGGTAATTTTAGTTAGGTTTCTCTATGTTCCGTAGGTAGAAAAATTTTATACCATATAAAAAGATATAGAGTTACAGTTCAAGTCGGGTCTTGTTGGATTTTATAAATTAAACATAAGATTGGGTAACACTAAGAATACTGGCAAATACCAATTGGCCAGGTAGATAATTAGTTATCTGTTATGTTCATAACAGTATCAATACGGTTATGCAGAAAACTTAACTGTTCCTGCCCGTTTTAGTTTTGACGTAACTGTACCTGATCAACTATGACCAAATGATAACTAATTTTCTATCTATCGAATATTTTTTAGTTAGGTTTCTCTATGTTCCGTACGTAGAAAAATTTTATACCATATAAAAAGAGATAGAATTTCAGTTCAAGTCGGGTTTTGTTGGATTTTATAAATTAAACATAAGATTGGGTAACACTAAGAATACTGGTAATACCTATCGGCCAAATAGATAATTAATTATCCAAACAACATGGCTTGGATCACTTAGATAATTAATTATACCAATCGGCCAAATAGATAATCGGCCAAATAACACTAAGAACTTTGTTAATCCTGTTTTGTTGCATGGCTTGGATGAGTCCAGTGAGTTTGTTTGGCTGTCTGTGTTGAGTTTGTTTATGAGTCTTTGCTCTGAATGCATCTTCTTCTTCTTATTTTTCTCCGGAGAGTTTCTCTGTTTCTGCAATGGCTTTCTGTAATTGCTACGAGAAATATATGAAACTTGTCTTCTTGTCCTCTGAGAAGCAATCAGCTCAATACTTTCCTCCATACTTAAATATTTAACCTTACTTCCACAAGAAGTAGAATACTTCCTCTTTTCTGAAACAAAACTTCTGCTCCTAACACTACCATTACTTACTACACTGAATCCTGCTTTCTTCATATCAACCGATTCAACTTCCTTTTGATAGTTATTCTGATAAGCAACACCAACAACTTCAGAAACATTCAAATTTTCTCTTTTCTCAATTGTGACCGCAACAGCTTCACTACCGACCCCACATCTCTGATTCTTAACAGAATATTGAGTACCACAACCATGTGGAAAGTCTCTTATCACCGAGACCTTTTGTCTTTTGTTAAGAGGACACTCCAGTTGAACCATTTTCCTGCATACATAACAATATTTTAACTTATTAGTAACCATTAAGCATCATACATTTCAATGAGACCTTATCACAAAATCCAAGCAAAAAACAGAACAAGGGAATGCGTGAGTCTTTGAAAATTGAAAAAATTACTTTCAGACGAACAGATATGCAAAAAATGTATGAAGAACAAATGAGCAATTGTAGAGGGTCAAAAACATTGAGAACGGTAAGAAATGCAACAGCAAAAGCAAAGCAATTACTGACCCAGAGAAAATCTTAAAGATGATCTTCTTTTCTTTGTATACCTCTTGTTTCTAGTTACTGAACAATACGAAAGTCCGTTTGTTTCATTGTAAGTTTTATTTTGTGATTTTATTAACTACTTTATTGTGGATCCACTAAGTACACTAATGGTAATGGATTTTCGGTTATAAGAATTTATAACTAAGCGAATTATTAGCAAATCATTACATAGGTTTAACTGTAATTACTATGTAAAGCGTAACTGCGTTATTATAATTGCGTTGTGGTGATGTAAATTACGTGTAGGGCCTGCTTGGTAAATTTTTTAAAACTTTAATCAGAAGCACATTTAGTACTTGCTTCCAAACACTCCTAATTTTTTTTAAGTGTTTAAAATAATTTTAATAATTATTTATATTTAATTTCGAAAATTAGTTATTAATTTAAATATTTTTAGAATTCCTTAAATATAGGTAATTTAGATTTGATTTGATTTGATTAAAAATAATACATCAGATATTAATTTAGATTTGATTTAAAGATTCTAATTTAAATAATTTCTATACTATTAAATATTTTTATCAAAAATATCTATAATTAAAAAAAAACAAATTCTCATATGAAAAATAATGGTCATATTTGAAATATAAAATATTTATAATGATGTAAATGATATGATATTTATGTTGCTTATATAATATATTTACGATTATGATTTACTTACAAATTAATAATAAAATAATAGGTAAAATTCAAATATATAATTTAAATATTAAAAATATATTTTTTAAAATTCATAGAACTAAATATATATAAAAATCGGGTTAAAAATATTTTGGTAACTAAAATCACTAATTCTGAATTATACATATATATCGAAAATATATTTTTCATACAAAATAAAAACAGAAAAAATTAAAAATTATTGCATACACTATAATGTGGTTTGAAAAACCAGTTGTACACTCCCTTTGTTGATTAAATTTTAAAAAACTATAATGCTAAATAATACTGTTAATACATCTCAATTTTTTAACAAATATTTATATTATACGGTACGGAAAAGTTAGAATTATGTTTTTATAATAGTTCATTTTGAATTAATATTAGCGGACGGGTTAAAATTATATTTTTATAATCATAATTAATTTTAATACTATAAAAATATATCTAAACATAAAATCAATATTTTCACTTATTAAAAAATATATTTATAAAAATAATTATATCTAAACTCAAAAACACAAATTATAGTACATAATTCGTTAAACAATAAAAAATATTCCCGTGCGGATGCACGGGGTTAGAATCTAGTTTATTTTAAAAGTCTTTAAAGTCTTAAATTATCCAAACAAACTTTTAATGTTTTAAAGTCCTAAATTAACTCTTTACATTTTACCAAAAAAAAAAGTCCTAAATTAACTCCTAACATTTTTCAAAGCCCAACTTCCATCTTTTGTTCATAAGAAAGTTTTTTTTTCTAAAAGTCAGGAAATTGTAGTTTTTTTTATTACTTTTTTTATTTTATTATAAATCACAGTTTATTTTTAAAAGTCAAAATTTTTTAGAATTTTTGAAATAACGTAAGAGCAGCAAATCACAATTCCAATCAAGCAATCTCTACATATTTCTTTGTTTCTTCCTTCTCATTTACTTTGTCACTAAAAGTACTAAGAACAAACTCAGAAGTCTTACTTAAAAACAAAAAACAAAAACTTACAAGTCTTTAAAATTTCATATTTTTTTCTTTTAACATTTTTATCCCAGCTTTCTTAAAGAAACCTAAAACTCGAGCATGTTAGATTGACAAACTAAATCGTATTGGTTAAGTCAATTCGCCCAGTTTAGTTCCCTATAGTAAAGGGCACATAATCGTCAGGAAAATGCCTAGCTCACAGCAAGCAATATAAAACATTTCTGATCATTCTAACTTGAACAGAATAAAAGAAAAAGGAAGGGTGAGTAATGAAAATTACTCCCTAATGAGCCTTATAGAGATTCGCTGCTCACTTTCTGACATGACGTGAATTACTATCATGAAAGTCTAATCATAAAACAAGATCAATGGGATCGATACAGTATCCTCTGATTGGTCTCCTATTTATTTTTCAAGCCCATTGCTCTGTTCTATTTGGTCCAGAAAAAGCCCTTAGCTCCACCACTCATCAAAGTATTACACTTGATCCCGCCTTTCCGAAAAAATAACTAATCGGCCTTCTAACACTTATGTGTCAAACAGACTTTCTTGAGATTCGCTATAACCTCATGGGTTTACGAATTGATGGTTCCGATAGTGCCACACATTAGCCCTAGCAAACAATATCCATACCACAAAGGTCCCATCGCCATGTGACTGACTCCTAAGAGTTCTGAATCTTGTAAGCAATGTTGGTTTACGTCCTATCTATTATTAGACACTCTAGGTTCAAGAGTCACCAGCATGACTTATAACAAGTTGTACCAATAGGTTGATAAACAAGTTCACAATTAATTTACCAGGTTTTAGAATCCATAATTCTTAAGTCAGTATTCAATAGTGTGAAGCAAGCAACAAGCACTATAAGAATAATTTAACCCTAGAACAGATCTAGAAGATATTAAGAGAGTGATATGTAGATATTATAGTCAAACTGGCAATCAACACAGAATACTAAGCAAATCATATAGCTCGCTTAGAGAAGATACTATTTAAAAATAAAAGACTAGCAAGTGAAAACGAATTCTGAGAGAATGTGAGGGGCAATGAGTCCTCACCTTGGCTCATGAGGAGGCAGCAGTGAGGAGGAGAATAAGGAGGAGAAGGGTATTCTTCTTTGGGCTGCTTCTCAACAGCTGTTGGATACTCTGGATCCAACAGAGGAACACCGAGAGCATCTGCGGTCATCTGGTTCAGCACTTGGGAAGATGGGAACCTCTGGGAAGGAGCAGTAGAGATCACAGAGGTGATGAGAGGCATGTCTTTTCTGATACCGATGAGGTTTTGTAGCCTAGATTTCATCTCCTGTCTCACTAGTCCAGCATGACAACGACGGAGTATAAAGGAGATATTTTCATCTTAAGACACAGATGGGCTTCCAAGCAGAGGGGAAGGAGGAGAAATCATATTTCTAGCTAGAGTTTTTATGCGAGCTAGGGTTGCTGTCGTAAAATAGTTTTAAATTTATAAACCCTAATGTCTGTAAGTGCACAGCCGTGCGTTGAAGTACTTAGACCATCTCCAACCCTACTCCAAATTTTACTCTAAAATAGAGTTTGGAGCAACATTCTCTCCAACCCTACTCCATATCCCACTCTAAAATGGAGTAAAAAATGAAGTTACTCCAAATATGGAGCAAAAAATAGAATTTCTCCATTTTTTTGGTCATGACTCCATTTTAGAGAAAAAATGGAGCTTACATTGGAGTAAAACACAACTCTATTTTAGAGTTACTCAAAAATAGAGAAAATTATGGAGTTATACATTGGAGATGCCCTTAGGGTGTCGATCCACAGGGAGAGTTGTCTTTTCTGCAGAAACTACAAACTGGATTAGAAATCGAAATCAAAGACCAATGAGGTTTTTTGTGGGGTTTTGGTGTCATATTTTCTACTAAGCTAAACATGAAATAAAATTAGATCAAAACAAGGATGAAAAAAACATGCTGGGCATTAGGGTTCATCTCTAGGGTTCATGATCTACGACACAAGGAATCTAGGTAAGGATTTTCTATGATTCTGAAACTAGGATAGACACTTGTAAGATTAACCAAATCTCATCACCCTAATCATCTAATCACTCATTCATGGCAATTAACTCTCGCTCTCATGCCAGAATAAGATCATGCATTTTAGCTCGGAATCCATCTCGGCTTATGTATCCTCCGTAGGTAGCTTTCGTCTCCTACGACTGTGACGTCCATAAGATCCAGTTCAGGCAACCCAGATACAACACTCTCGTGGCTCGGATTTAACCTAGGATCGGACACTGGTTAGCTACTCCAGCGTTATCGCATTGAGATTTGGATGAATGGGAGAATCATTTAAAATCAAAATCTTTTAACCTAAAAACCTAGATGTCATCGCTCATGGGATCCCTTTTCGATGGCCCTCTTCACCCAGCAAGGTGACTACTCAGACATGGCTGAGCTTGACAACATCATCATTGGTTTTGAAATAGAAAAGCAGTAAAGTAAAAGAGATTGCATAAACTGAATAGATGATGAAAAGAAACAACAAAGGTTTAAGAGAAAAATATTTATCTCCCTAATCTAAAACCTAAGAAACAAAAGTTGGGTGCCTCCCTATCAAGGTGAAATGAGCACACACGAAATAAGGTCTTCTAAAATACATATTTATAGGTCTCCAAGTATTTCTGGTCGTCCTTAGAGCATCTCCAAACAGTTCTTCAAATTTCGATTTTCTCAAAGTCTCATCTCAGATTTTCGAAAATTTCAAATTTCTATGGTCTAAGTGTTTAATCATGCAAATAAACTACCTAAAGTCTAGTCTTGAGCTCAAAGACAATTTCCAATCATCATAAGGTAATTTCTACTTATTCTAAGAAAACCTTAAATTTGAGTTCTTAAAGAAAAGTGAGAAATTTGGTACCATACCTTGATGAAAGTGTTACGTGATGATAGATTTGGAATCTCCTTTGAAAAAGAGTGAGACAGGTTTGAACTTTGAAGCAAGTTTGTCAAGTTTGAAATCTGGTTTTTTTCTCAAAATCTCCAAGCTTGTTGGGGAAGATGAAGAGAAAGACCTTTTTGATCTTTTAAATTCTCTTTTCCTTTTAAAAAGGTATTTTTCTTAAGAAAAACTTATTTTTAAAAGTTTTTAAGGACTTACCTGGATGTTGATAAGAAGAGATGCCATTGTTGGTCTTCATGAATCTCATTAAAGAGATATCAGTACAAACCACTTGCACCAAAACTTTCATAACTTCTTGCCCAGTGGTCCAGTACCTGACTTTCCAACTCCATAAGATCGGTGACTCAAGCAGCTTCAGCTTTGATGAAGATTCCGACTGTATTCGGGGAAAGCAAGTCTTCCGTCTGCGAGAAAGTCCATCTTCAAAAGGTCATAACTTTCAGATCACGGCTCCAAATCTCTTGATTCCAAGTGTTCTAGAAATTTTACTTTCTCCTCTACAAACTTTATGAAAACACCAAAGTTTGAATCGAAGTGTAACACCTCTGTCTCAGGCAATATTTGAAACGTGTCGCCAGGTGAAAGTTAGGCTGGCCGCGGGTGGGAAGATGGGTCGGCCGCGGGTCAAGAGGTCGTGGTCGCGGTACAGGTGAGGCTGGCCGCGAGTCAGGGACTCTCCGGCCGTGGTAAAAAAACATTTTATTTTTATTTTTTTTTTGTGTTTTTGGGGTTTTTTTTTTTGAAAACCTGATACTAAGAAAAGGAAAACATTATTGAAAAAAGAAAGAAAAACTAAAAGAAAACATACCTATAAAAGAATTGTGTCCTCCAGGATCAAAGACTAGTCTTGGAACTTCTCTAGGATATGAGTCTTCAATGCTTTCCCTTTGTGACAAGTCTTGAAGAAATAGTCTTGAGGGCCATCTATGCTTCACTTTGGCTCCATTTGAGTCTCCATCACGTCCAATGGAAGCAAAGATCAAGTGTGCTTCAAAAGAAACCTTGTTGCACATTGAACTTCTTTGGTTGATGTTTTGATGAAGTGTGAAGGGTGGACCTTCTTCTAGGACGTTTTTAGGGACCTTTGTATCTTCTCCAGGATCAAAAACTGGTTCTTCTCCGCTGATTATGGTCAGGCAAAGAGAGTTCTTTGCATCCTTTCTCATCTCCATAACATGGAAATCATTAGGAAGAAGACAATCTTCAACTTGAAGAAGCAAACTCGGTGTGGAACCTAATAGAGCTGCAATAGAAAGATCTCCAACATGAATATAAACCATAGATGAATCAAATTTCGAAATACCTGTTCCCTCAAAGATTTTTGGTATTTGAATCACATCAGATTTGATATCACAAAGAGAATCATGAACTTCTATTCCTTTCTCTTCTTCAGGAGCTTCAATCAGCGACTTCACCACAAGTGTATCATCCTTCATGAGATTTTTCTCACACTCAAAGTTGTGAGGAGTTGAGGCAGAGGAAGGCTTTGGCTCGTCAAGAACAGGAGGATTGTAATCCTCTTCATCTACTTCGAGGCACTCAAATGGTTTGGTAGTGATGAGGTCATTGCTGGGAACAAAAACAGGTTCTTCTCTTCCTTGGTCAAGGGATTCGATGATGGGAGAATTAGGATCCAAGAGATTTTCATTGGACATGGTATTCTTAACAAATTTGAATGAGGTTTCTCGATCTAATTCATAAGCTACCCAACATCCATCATCTCTAGACTCAAATTCATTCAGCTCTTGAAGCATACTGTCTGTCTCTTCAGCAGCTTGCCGATTCATCTCAGCAATAAGTCGACTAAGTTGGGACTTAACTGATTTTGTTGTGAACTAAATCGATGGGGGTGAGATGGTTGATTACTTGCCATGGGCGAATACACTTCATCTCGGTAGTGATGGTTCTGATGAGAGTTCCAATCCATGTTGTCTGATTCACTGTAGGCGTCTGAATGAGAGTATTGAGCAACACACGGGTAATAACACACTCGCCCAATGATCTCATTTTCCTCCCAAGGTGAATACATGTTCCATAAACCTGAAACAAAGAAAAACAAAATGAAAAATTTAAAAGAAAAAGGTGTATAAAAGTCGGATTTACTAACCTATGAAGTTTGGCAGAAGCAAGAACGATGCTCTCCCCGGCAACGGCGCCAAAAACTTGATGCGAGCTAGTGTTGCTGTCGCAAAATAGTTTTAAATTTATAAACCCTAGTGTCTGCAATTGCACAGCTGTGCGTTGTAGTATTTAGGGTGTCGATCCACAGGGAGAGTTGTCTTTTCTGCAGAACTTCAAATTCGATTAGTAATCGAAATCAAAGACCAATGAGGTTTTTTGTGGGGTTTTGGTGTCATATTTTCTACTAAGCTAAACATGAAATAAAATTAGATCAAAACAAGGATGAAAAAAACATGCTGGGCATTAGGGTTCATCTCTAGGGTTCATTATCTACGACACAAGGAATCTAGGTAAGGATTTTCTATGATTCTGAAACTAGGATAGACACTTGTAAGATTAACCAAATCTCATCACCCTAATCATCTAATCACTCATTCATGGCAATTAACTCTCGCTCTCATGCCAGAATAAGATCATGCATTTTAGCTCGGAATCCATCTCGGCTTATGTATCCTCCGTAGGTAGCTTTCGTCTCCTACGACTGTGACGTCCATAAGATCCAGTTCAGGCAACCCAGATACAACACTCTCGTGGCTCGGATTTAATCTAGGATCGGACACTGGTTAGCTACTCCAGCATTATCGCATTGAGATTTGGATGAATGGGAGAATCATTTAAAATCAAAATCTTTTAACCTAAAAACCTAGATGTCATCGCTCATGGGGTCCCTTTTCGATGGCCCTCTTCACCCAGCAAGGTGACTATTCAGACATGGCTGAGCTTGACAACGTCATCATTGTTTTTGAAATAGAAAAGCAGTAAAGTAAAAGAGATTGCATAAACTGAATAGATTGATGAAAAGAAACAGCAAAGGTTTAAGAGAAAAATCTTTATCTCCCTAATCTAAAACTTTAGAAACAAAATTTGGGTGCCTCCCTATCAAGGGGAAAGGAGCACACACGAAATAAGGTCTTCTAAAATACATATTTATAGGTCTCCAAGTGTTTCTGGTCGTTTTTAGAGCATCTCCAATCCTGCTCCATTTTTTGCTGCAAACTCCATTTTGGAGTAAATTTTACTCCAATCCTACTCCATTTTTGACTGCAAAATGGAGAAGAAATAGAGATTGCTCCATATTTGGAGTAAACTTTTATTCTACTCCATTTTGCAGCTATACTTTTTTTATTTATAAACTGATCCTTGAAGTATTAAATAATTCTATTTTTTTTCAGATATCCACACACATATCACTTTATTTTATCGACACTGGTTTTATATTTTTATTTTTATTTTCTGATTCATTTTTATAATGTTTTTTACATTGTTATAGGACTCTCATAGCTGTAAACAATATAAATCAGACAATCATAAAATATTTGAACATTAAAATTTTTATTTCAAAAGATTGCAACTGAAAATATGATGTTTAAATTTGGTAATTAAATTTTCTAAGTTTTATGATATTATGTATTTGGTAATTGTGATGTTTAAATTTGGTAAGTTTTATGATACTATGTATATTTAAAAAATAATATTTCTTATGTTGTTATGATATTATATAATTTCATTTATTTAATAAATATTTAATTTTATTAAATTCGTAAATTAGAAATATTTTAGATAAAATAAAATAAATGGATTATTTTATAATTTTGAAAAGTTATAGGTTGTTAGTAATAAAAGAAAAATAGTATCAATTAGGAATATTCTTTTTAGAGTCAAATTTGGAGTAATACATTGGAGCAAAACACAATTCCATTTAGGAGTTACTCAATTTTGGAGTAAAAAATGGAGATTTTACATTAGAGATGGTCTTAGGATTTCTTTTGCAGAAAGAATGAGTTGGGCTTGAAAACTGGCTATTGGGCCGTTTATGGGCTTGTCGCAGAATTGGGCTTCTACAAGTCGGGTAAATGCTGATCCACCGTGGGTGGAGGCTCTGAGGCATGGCCAGGATGTTTTTCAGCGCGGTCAGGAGCTCCTGGACCGCGGTGGTTGGTCTATGACGTCCAAACTTCATTCTTCATCTTGCTTCATTTGCGAGACTGCAGAACATGTCTTCACTAAATTGGAAATAACTTATGATCCAACCGTTGGATTGCGTCCAATCAAATTGCATTAGAAAGCTGATTGTCTTCTCTATTTTGTGTCCAAAAGTGAGTTTGATCAGACTGTGAGAAAGTCTTCATCAGATGTGAGACTTCTGACGGTCCGAAATTGGCCAAAAGTGGATTTTTCTCCAAATAGGCATTCCTTTTGCCTAAGTAACCTGAAAAGAATTTTAAAATTCCAAAACATGGAAAAAACATATAAAACCTTCAAAAGTGATTGAAAACACCTGCATAAGATACTGAAAGTGATCCATAAATATGGTCAAAATCAGGTGTTATCAAGTTTATGGATTTCACAAGGAGTGAGATAATTGGCTGAGGAGAGAGAGACACATGGGCTAGAGAGAGAGAAATAGGAGGAGCTTAGGGTTGCTAATGAGAAGAGAATGAGAAAATAAGAGAGATATTTATAAGAAAACATAGGACTTAAAAAGGAAGAGAAGAATTATTCTTCCAAAAGAAAAAGGAAAAGTAAAAAAGAATTATTTGAGATTAATTAAAAGGAAATATAATATTTTTAGATGAAAACAAAAGAAAATAAAATATTTAGTCTCTGGAACATTCCAAAAAAATCTAAAAATCAACTTTAACCGAAAAAAAAGAATCATACGTATTTTCAGAAACCGAGGATCAGGATGCTACATTTTTGTTGTTAAATAAAATTTCAAGTTTCTCTTTGTTAAAAATATGTATTTGCATATACTTTATGGATAGTGGTTTTTATGGAATAATTTACTTCAACTGAGAGCAGTTTTTGGTGTTGAGTTTTCCCCCACCTAATTCAGGTAGCTTATGGTTGGTTTCAAGAATGTCAAGCTTCTTTTTTTGTTATTTTATGAAAGATTCATAAGGTTATATTAAAGGAATAACAATAGTAGAATTTGACATTTTTTTAAAATTTAACCATTTGAAGTGAAATATAGTGAAAAAGTTTCACTGAAAAAAATAGGGAAAACGGCCAATTACCCCACGAACTTTTGCCTTCTGAAAGTCCATACACGAACTATTGAACCATGCCTATAGCTACATGAAATATTAAAATACGGTCAATTTCATCAAAACCGTAAACAGTGTGAATTTTCGTCAATGTTTAATGACGTGGCATACCGGTTTACTATGGTACATGGTTTGGTCTTTTTTTTTTTTTTAATTCAGCCACTAAAACGATGTCGTTTTGGTGGTCTTACAAAAAAATTATTTTAGGAGGGTTTGAACCCACTACGTCACAGCCAATCACTCACACTCGACCAACTGATCTACATAAATGTTTTAATAGAAACTATCTAATAAAATTTATATAGATACTTTATTGTCGTTTTTTAAGGAGAGGATCGATCCTGCGGCATGTTCTTTGCGCTTCCTGGGATCCTGATTCTTCTTCAGCGATAGATTCACAAGAAGGCTAGAGAATTCGTCTGTACCAGTCTGTATCTCGAAGCAATCACACTCTTTGCAAGAGCACGAATCCAAGGGGAACAAAGTGAAACTCTAGCTTTGTCTTTGGTGCGAGTCATCTTTCTCATCATAATCAAACCTTGCTCTGGATCGAAATTATCAGTGATATTAAGTTAGTTGTAGATCTGTTCCCTGGGAAGAACTCGCAGCGACGGAAGTTGAAGGAGAGGAGAGATTTGATTTCAGTTTTAGATGAAGAAGACGACATCGAAGAATACACGTTTTAGGGATTAAAAAAAGAGTTTTAGTAATTATTTGATAGATAAAATTAAAAAGTCTACGTAGCTCAGTTGGTTGAAAGATAGATGGTTTGCTGTGATGTTGAGGGTTCAAACCCAGGCAAATGAATTTAATTTTTAATTTTATTTTTTATGGTCACCAAAACGACATCGTTTTGATGGTTGAATTAAAAACAAATCAGTCAAACCACATACCAAAACAAACCGATATGCCATGTGTCAGCCACGTCATTAAACATTAACAGAAAACTCACACCGTTTACAGTTTTGATAAAATTGGCCATATTTTAATATTTCATGTAGCTATAAGCATGGTTCAATAGTTCGTGTATGAACTTTCAGAAGGCATAAAGTTCATGAGGGATTGGTTGTTTTCCCGGAAAAAAATAAGGTTGTTAAAAAAATTTAAAAGTTGCTCTTCTATGATCGTTAAGAGCAACGAGTAGATAATATATCAGTTAACAAAATTTCTCTATCATTCTTCAGCCGCTGATTTTTATTTTGTTTATCTTTGTTTATGTAATTTGTTTATTAACAACTATTTACACCTGAGTATAACACAGATAGAAACTTAATAAAGCATAAAAGTTGGAACCAAAAACTAGAATAATCCAATATTAACCAATTCGGTCTGGTTTTCAGTTATGCCCAAAATACTCGTTGATTCCTCTTCATTGATATTTGTAGGTATTGGAGTATACCCAGAACCAAACTTATACCCAATGGAGTATATGAATTATCTTTAAATTATATACCCAAAAACATAAAATATATTACGGATTTTATGGTATCATGGATATATTTATTATAGCTTTAAAAATGACTTTGAGTATATTTTTGGTATATTTTCTTTAACTTTTTGGGTTGTAAGATATAATTTCATATTTTTGATATATTATTGACATTTCAGATATAATTTAAGCATTTTGGGTATTTCAGGTAAATAGATACCTAGTCTTGGGATTATTATCCAGGATCCGATATCTTATCTAGAATCCGCTCTGATTCGATTCAAAAACGGACATCCAGGTGGTTTAGATACACATTCAGATAGTAAAATAATGTATTAGATGGGTCCAGATATAGATTAAAATAATAGTACTGTATCCGGGATCCGGTATCCGATACAGAATCCGCTCCGATTCGATTTAAAACGGATATCCTAGTGGTTCAGATACACATCCAGCTAGTAAAATAATGTATCTGATGGATCCGGATATGGATTCAGATAATACAAAATTTTCAAAATAGATATCGGATATCCGTTTGTGAAATCAAGTATTTAATATAGGCCTGTTGGATAATAAATAAGCATATGGTTAATTGTTAAAGTCCAAAATGTTTTGAAAAAAAAATCACAGCCCACTGGTTTTTGAAAAAAAACAAAATAGTCCATCAATATCACTTCATCTCTCCTTCCGATAAGCTTATCGACAAGATGAAAATGAATCTAGCTACACCAGTCACCATAATCCTCAATATTTTCCGTCTGATACTGACAGGCACCGACTGGTTTTACCTCCGTCAGAATGAAAAGAGAAACTGGGAGGCAAAAAATTGTCTACGACGTCAGTGGAAACGAATCTGGTGATGAGAGAAAGTTAGATTTGGCGGCGCCTAAACGCTAGAGAGAAAGCTGGAGGATGAAGAAAGTGGATCCGATCATTATAGAGCTTCATTGCCGGTAAAATAAGATCTCAGAATTGCCAGGAGAAAGTTTGTATCTGGACATTCAACTGTTTGAGAAGGAGAAGAAGAACGAAAAGAAAAAGTGGAGAAAATAAGAGCAATGAATTAATGATTTTGATGAATTAATGATTTTTTCCATTTTTAATGAAACATGCCGGATTGGATTCAGATATATGTGAATATTTACTTTTTTTATGGATATTCGTAGTTTTTGGATCCAGATTCAGATATTAAAATAAATTATCTGGCGGATACGTATCTAAATTTGGATACTCTGAAACCCGGATATCTTGCTCTGTTCCAGGCCTATAATTATTCGAACAATTAAGATAATTTTTTTTGAGTATTTACCGGTTCTTAAATCTCGAAACATAACTACCTCAGAAACTGAACTAGAACCCATGTTCTAAAAATCGGCCGTCTAGCCGCCTAGGTGGCCGCCTAGGCGCTAAGAGGGTAGCCGCAGCGATTGTTCCTACGCGGAGAGGCTAGGTGGTCAACTGATTTCTGACCGCCTAAATCCAAATTTTTTTTTAAATGGCGATTTATTAAAAATCGGTTTAATTTTTTTTAAGCCCACAGCATTGGCCCAAAAAATCGGCCCAAAACTTTTAATATTTCTATATTGGCCTTATATTTGTTTGTTTTGATAAACTAAAGCCTAAAAATTGGCCCAAAAATCGGTCCAAAAGTTCAATGATGTTTATATTTCATGTATCTATGTTTCATCACATTTAATATACAAATAATTATATATTTTTTAAAATTAATTAAAAAATTATATATAATATAAATTAATCAGAATAATTAATCATTAATGAGTGATATTCAGCCTAGATGCTAGTCGGAGCCTGTCCGCCCGCCTCCCACCTAGCGATTTTTTGAGCATGGACTAGAACCAAACTAAAAACATTTCGGTACCTATATAGATTATAAATCTCCCTACCCAAATTATCCAGAACTCATTTGTTTCTGGTTGGAACCAAACTGAATATCCGAATGCCCATGGCTAATACAGAACTCATAATATACATCAATTTGATGAAAACAAATCTGATAAAAAAAATATTGTATAATTTAACATCAGAATAACATAAAAGAGATTGTATGAAATATGGTATGTAATTTTATCTAACATAAGATCATATGAAGTCAATAGAAACAAATAGAGAGAGAAAAAAAGTACCTGAAATTGGCAGGAAATAAGAAGAATCCGATTAATGAGAAAAAACGGTAGAGTGATAAAAAGAGAGGCGGCGTAAAAAGGTTGAAAAAAGCCCATAATGACTAGTACTCGAATCAAGTAATGGGCCTAAAGTTTACAATTTATATCCATTAGTTGGTTTTCATTTAATTTTTTTTTTGTTTAGCAACTAAATCAGAAAATTGCAACGTTATATATGCTACCTTCTTGGTCACACCGTTTCTTTTATTTTCTTTAGGTTATAAATCTTCTGAAATTAACGGATTTCGAAAGAGATGGGTGAGTGCATATGCAACTTTTCGTCATCAATCATGGTCCTTAGACAAAGATGTCTTTGCTGTAGTTTGGCAGTAACCGTAAGTCTTCCTCATTGTTATTTTTTAAAAAATTTATCTGCATTTGTCAGGTGGTGACTTTAAGTGTTAAGTCACCTTCGGATGTATCATTATTTGTCTAACTGAAGTGTAAATTCCTACAAATATACCACTGGTGGTCTGGTACTGTTCACTAGTTTTTTGTCCATCCTAACCTCTATAGTTAGTTTGGGTAGTTTCCTGTGGTCATCGTGATCGTATGATGTACAAATCATAACAGATTTGTTGTGGAAACGATGACTCCAAAGGAAACCACTATGGAACCAATACGCTGAGGATGACTTCACTACCAAAAGATGTGATAAGTTGATTTCAAAAGGAAGAAAACTAAAGTCTAAATATTTCAAAATGACTCTGATACGAAAGTGTTAGTATCAGATTGTCAAAATTCCAAATCTATTGTTGGAAACATCGGATTTTGTTATATAGTGTACAATTCAAAAGTTTAGCCAAGAAATGTTACCTACGCACATGATTCGCATTAGATCTGATTGAATACAGAGAAGTAAATAACAGATTTCGATTTGTTACCGAATAAGACTTGTCTATAGAAAGCATCATCATAATCACTTCTTTTGTTGTATTTTTTTCACTATATGGCGTGTATATGTGTTTATATAATAAATTATTTTCCAAAAAAGCAATGAAATTGTTTGTAGTAAAAACTATGCATTAACTATACTATGTAAATAAAAGTATGTAAATAAATTTGCAACTAAATGAAGTTACAACGTTGCATTGACTATATTACGTAAATAAAGCTATATAAATAAATAGCAAGTAAATGAACAGATTGCAACTTTATATATGTATTGATAATACTATATAAACAAAGGTATGTAAATAAATTAGCAAGTAAATGAACAAATTGCAATCTTATATATGCATTGACTATGGTATATAAACAAAGGTATGTAATAAATTAGCAAGTAAATAAACAAGTAAATGAACAAATTGCAACCTTACTTCCACGAGAAGAAGAAAACAAAAAGAAGAGCCAAGTTGGTGGGTTTTGGTCACAGATGACATGATCCCTAGCAATGTCGAAGAGAAAAGCGTAATCGATAACAACTATTACATTGTTGTGAATGAGGAACATGTGGTGGATGCTGTTGCACACTTTTTAGCAAAATGCATCATGTCGAATCCCAAAGCTAGGTATACTTGTCTCCTAGTTTCTTTCTTTGAGCATGTGTTTCTGAGCCTAGTATTCACTTTGTCTACTTACTTTCAAATTGCAGATTCACAAACCTAAAGAGCTTCAAAAGGGTAAGTTTTTACACAATTTAGTTGTACCTCGTAGTGTGTGATATGTAATTTCTAATTCGTAATCTTATGTATGTTGCTTCTTGGGTTTGCTTAATTTTTTTTATTGTTTTGGTCCAAGAAGTTAGTGCTCTGAGCAAGGTAGGGAAGATAGTGGATATATGGCATGCTGGGAAAATGTTCTATACATTCTCCACCTGGGGACTCGCTTTTGGAGGGTATGTTTGATTTTCTCGTAATGATCTTGAGATGTTGAAACATGAATATTTCAATTGATATTTGGTGGTTTTTCGTTCCTCTTCAGGTTGTACCAAGCTCGTGGTGCGCTGAAGATAGCTGCTAATTAAGGGTGTTCATGCGACCAGAAAAGTTGTTCTTAGGGCTCTGTGAGATCTAATTCGATGAAAGCAGAGATGATTCTCCACTATCATAAGGTTTGTGTATCTGTGTTAGGGAATGACCTTTTTTTCTTTTCTCAAGTACTAGCATTGCTTTGTGTAAATGGTGTAAAAAGAGTTTGACCGAAATTGTATTTTAATTGATTTCAATTCTACATTTGTTCTTTAATTGCTTGTGTAAATAGTGCAAAAAGCGTTTGAACAAAGTTTCTTCTCTAGCACAAAAAATAATGATTTTAGGTATCAGACAGATGAAGCATAATAAAATTTGAACCGAAGAAAAACAGACTTGCAAATATCAAAGACATATATAGCCCATGTAAAATTAAACGGATTTAGACTCATATATTACGATTAATGAGTCTTATAATACCCTCTACGGAGGAGACGCGGCCAGGTTTGACTATTGTGAAGAGCCCATCCTGATTCAGTAATCCGATAACAGACCCATCCTGATCTACTCCGATAACAGAAGACCACAATGGCTGATACATATAAAAGTCTCGGAATCCATCACACATCCTTGGCATCGATCCCACTATTCTCCACTTATTCTCCACTTATTCGCTCTCAAGTCGTAGCCATAAACCACTCGGTGATCTGTAAGATTAGTCATCATCCTCACCACTAAACACTTGCCGTCGTAGGCCTTCACATCCCAGGACAACGTAATACTTTCGTTTACCGCCTCGTTCCTGATCTGTCTTGTGAGGATCCATTCAAGATTGGTGTGGATACTTTCAAGGGTAAAAACGTAAATCATCTCCATGGTTGCCGATATCAATGTCAGGCGGTTATCGCCGACAGCGAACAAGATTTTTGTGACCGGTTCCAGGTGGGGTTTGCTCGGAATGATATGCCGTGCTTGCTAGATTCTGGGATTGAAAGCTATGATACTTCTGTCGTTTCTCAACCAGTGAAGTGTGCCGTCCAAGTAAACAGGTTTCATTTCCGTCATGAATTCACTTGAGAGGCACATGATTGTGGTTCTTGACAATCTCCAAGAATCTACGGTGTAGATCTCGAATAGATACACATTTTTGTTTCGATTTGAAGTGTGGTGTGAGATTATGCGTACGATTTTGAATTCCTGAGTGGTTTGATCGATTTGATCAACCGTCAACCCAATGCATTTTGGTCTTCTCCACTCAGAGTGATTCAGGAATCGAAACCTTTTCGTGAGGGGGTTGGTGATGCAGAAACATCAATCAAGAGTAGGAGAAGGCCGGAACAATAACCAAGGATATGGCATGACCTCTCTAAGACATCATTGTTTAGGAATAGCCTAGAATCACCCAATGGGTGAAAGCACACCAATGTAGAGCCACCTCTGGAGCAGACTGGACTTGAACCAGAAAAGATATTCAGATTTGAATTTTGGATCTTCGGATATATGAGATTTAATAAATTTACAGGTGCATTGCATCTTTGCCAAAGATTTGGGATTTAATCTGAAGAAAATCTCGTTGAGTACAGGCAAAGATAAGATATTCATGGTCGGAGATATTATGATTTGTTTTGTTTAGGATTTTTGTTGTGGTTATTTGTTACTTGAGTTGTGGTTATTATATCTTATCTTATTATATAAGGCTTAACAAGGTTCACTTGTAATACAATGAATGAATTATAACTCAACATGATTGTGACACGTTTCAATATATATAATTCAATAATAGTACGTGTCAAATTATAATTAACAAAGTAAATAAGTTAATGCACTATTAATTAAGGAAATTTTATGCAAAAGGAGAAGAAAATGGTTAAATATGGATACCATTAAACATTAAAAAATAACTAAAACTAGAGGTGGAACTAACAGTAAATTTTATCGGGGTCATAATAAACAAATTTGATATATATATTACCATAATTTGAAAGTAAATAAGTGTCTATATTGCATTAATTAAGTAATGAAAGTTCATGCCCAAAAAAAAAGAAAATTGTAAAAAATAATTATTGTTGAAGATTCACCAAAATAACTAAAACCAATGGCAGAGTTAACAATAATTTTTATATGGACCGTAATAAACAAATTTGATATATATTACCATAATTTGAAAGTTTGAACACAAATTTATTGAGGTCAAACATTAGTTTTAACAAAACATGTCAGTCTATTAAGCAGATAGAAAGTATATATATATATATTATACATATATATATATATATAATGTTGAGCTTTTAATTTATTAGTTTGCCTAAAATTTTTGCAAACGTTGGCTATTTAAAGAAATTTTTGTTTTTGTTATTTGTTAAGGTGAGGTTTATGAAAAACAATATATAAAAATTAGGCAGTCGTGCCTGCTCTTTGCATAACGTTTTTTTTTTTGAACAAATTATTGTATTGAAAAGCATGAGAAGAAAATGATGCAGAGCCAATCCCAGAGTTTTCTATTTTCTGAGCTAAGTAGCCCAAAAAACCATAGTTACACACATTAAACAGAAATGGATTTCAGTCTCTAACCTCATGCATTAAATTCAACTTAAAAGAAATGAGATCTATAATATGGTTAAGAAAAGTTAGTAATCCTAATCGAACATATAAATTTTTCGATGGATCCTTAAAAACTCAACTACTAAACTGTTCTAATATAATGCAGGAAAACATAAACATAAATGAAAGATGCATAAACTGAAATAGAAAAATTAGATAGATAAAAAGGAGATATGTCAAAGGTTCAAGGGAATAATCCCTCTTTCATTCACCTAAACCCTAAGAAGCAAAGTTTGGTGGCTCAAAAACTCATTTTATGAGCACACACCCAAATTAGGGCTGGTAAGAAATGTATTTATAGATCCTAAGGTCTTCTAGGTCTTCTTTAGGGCTTCTCTGAAAAAAAAAATGACGAATTGGGCTTGATGTTGGGCCTAGGGGCTGAGTTATGATGCACTGCGGGTGAAAGTTCTCCGGGACTGGTAGAATGATGGTTTACCACGGATAAGAAGTGTGGGGCGCGGACAGAAGGTGGTTTGCTGCGGGCCAGCTGAAGTTCGGGCCAGTTGACAGGACAACTTGATCTTCATGTATTTTTTGATTACACCGTTGGATTATCCTGTGGTAAAGTGCTATGAAAATTCAGCTGGGTCCTCTTGAATGTATTCAAATTTGAGCAGGATCGAACGGTAAGAAGGTCTTCATTTGAGACTGAACTTCTGACAGTTTGACTCTGAGCTAAAAATGTGGATTTCCTCCATTTTTTCATGTTTTTCCCTAAGTTTCCTGAAAATAGTATTGAAACTACAAATATAGAAAATTTGTAAAAAACTCCTAAAACAAGTTAAAACCTTTGAAAAATTATTTTACATCAATAGTGAAAATGGATACAAATACGGTGTTCTCAGGAAGATGAGAACATCTGGGAAAGAGTAGTACAGATCACAGAGGTGGTGAGAGAAACATCTTCTCTGATACCGATGAGGTTTTGTAGCCTAGATTTCATCTCCTCTCTTACTAGTCCAGCATGACAACAAGGGAGAATAGAGGATAGATTCTCATCATTGGACATAGACGGGCTTCAAAGCAGAGAGGAAGGAGGAGAAATCATCTTTTTAGAGTTTAGGGTTTTTGCAGCAAGGAAATCGAAAATTAGCAGAGCAGAGAGAGATGCAGACTAGAGAGAAAGAGGGAGCTACGGGTTGGTAATGAGAAGAGAATGAGAAAATAGGAGAGATATTTATAGGAAAACATAAGACCTGAGGAGAAAGAAAAAGAAAAATTATTCTCCCAAAAGAAAAAGGAAAAATAAAAAAAGAAACAAGAATCTTGTTCACCTCATGGGAAGATGGGAACCTCTGGGAAGGAGCAATAGAGATTGCAAAGGTGGTGAGAGGTATGTCTTCTCTGATACCGATGAGGTTTTGTAGCCTAGATTTCTTCTCCTCTCTCACCTGTCCAGCATGACAATGATGGAGTATAAAGGAGAGATTCTCATCATTGCGCACAGACGGGCTTCGAAACAGAGAGGAAGGAGGAGAAATCATCTTTCTAGAGTTTAGGGCTTTCACAGCAAGGAGAGAGAAAATTCACAGAGGAGAGAGACGCGGACTAGAAAGAGAGAGGAAGCTTAGGATTGCTAATGGGAAGAGAATGAGAAAATAAAAGAGATATTTATAAGAAAATATAAGACTTGGGGAGAAAGGAAGAGAAGAATTATTCTCTTAAAACAAAAAGGAAAATTTTAGTCTGTGGAATATTCCAAAAATCTAGAAATCAACTTAAACTGGAAATTAAAAAACAGAAACATACAAATTTTTATAAACCGAAGATCAGGATGTTAAATATTTGTTGTAGAGCTCAAGTATGGGATGTCTGATATATTGAGATGTCCATTGCTGGAAATCTGAATAGGTTTCTTAAAAAAAAAGAAATAATAATACAAAAAGGTTTGTCCATTCACGTGGCTACACGTGGCACAAGACCGTCTCTTATATTGTCTAAGCTATAGAGAGAGAGTTTTTTTGAGTTTTTTTCGAGATGTCTATATACAAGCTAAGAAGCTGGATATATATGCGTAAAGATTCAGAAGGGGCGTTGACAGAAGAATTCAACAACGGGTTAGAAATATTCATGTATCAAGCCACAAATATGGAGAGAACCAAAGAAAGCGGGAAGATGTTTTGTCCTTGTTTGAAATGTAAGAATACAAGGCATACACTAACCAAAACCGTATGGACGCATTTATTAAATAGAGAGTTCATGCCGCAATATTTTATTTGGTATCTACATGGAGAAGGATATGGCAGTAATACTCCTCATGATGGGAATGCTGATAGTAGTAGTAATTATCAAAGTCATGTTGATTTTTATGAATCAAATTATGGTCAGCCTAATGATCAGTATCAATCTGATCAAGGTCTAGATCATGATAGGATGCATGAGATGGTGACTGATGCATTTCATGAAACGCATATTCGTAATGCTGTTGAGGAACCCAATGTAGATGCCAAACGATTTTATGATTTGTTAGACAATGCTAATCAGTCAATCTACGAAGGATGTAGAGAAGACCTGTTTAAATTATCGTTGGCAGCTAGGATGATGTCAATTAAAAGATATTATAACCTGGCTGAGGTTTACATGGATGATTGGGCTGATCTTCTGAAAGAGTATCTACCGGAGGATAACTTGGCAGCGGCAACATAATATGAAATACAGAAGTTGATTTTTAGTCTTTGTCTACCTTCTGAGATGATAGATGTATGTGTTGATAATTATATGATTTTCTGGAAAGATGATGATCGCTGCAGGAATGTCAATTTTGCCAAAAACCAAGATACAGGCCGCAAACTGGTGGGCGTAGAAGGATACCGTACTAACGTATGTGGTATCTCCCTATAAATGATAGGTTGAAACGGCTTTATCAATCTGAAAAGACAGTTGCATCGATGAGATGACATGCTAAACATACAAAAGTAGATGGAGAAGTTGTTCATCCATCAGATGCAAAAGCATGGAAACACTTAAATACGGTATACCCAGATTTTGCTAAGTTCAAACAGAATGTCTATTTTGGTCTGTGCACTGATGGTTTTAGTTCATTTGGTATGTCTGGTAGAAAAGATAAATTATGGCAAGTAATCCTGACCCCTTATAACCTTCCTCCAAATATGTGGATGCAAAGGAAATTTCTTTTCCTTAATAATTTGGTTCCAGGTCCCAATCATCCGAAGCAAGCTCTCGATGTATTTCTGCAGCCACTCATACATGAGTTGAATCAGTTATGGTATACCGGCGTTCGAACATATGACTGTTCAACGGGGAAAAATTATACTATGCGGACTGTGCTTATGTGGACAATAAACGATTTCCCCACTTATGGTATGCTATCAGGATGGACTACACATTGAGGTTATCTTGTCCTTATTGTCTTGATCAAACTGATGCGTTTCAGCTAAAACATGGTAGGAAAACCTGTTGGTTTGATTGTCACCAGAGGTTTTTACCGGATAACCATCCATATCGGAGGAACAAGAGGTTATTTAAGAAGAACAAAAGTGTACGTGTCCCTCCACCTGTATATTTAACAAGAGCTGATATTGAAGCCCAAATCGAGCATTGGAGGGGCAGAGGAAACAATAACGTGTGGGGGAAACTGGCACACTCCTGCAGTCATCTTTCTAAATCTGTTGAGAAGGGGGTAAAGTTTGAGGGATGAAAAGTCATGACTGTCACGTGTTTATGCAACGATTATTTCCATTTGCATTTGTTGAACTCTTGCCCAAAAATGTCCATGAAGCTGTTGGAGGTAAAATAATTACTAAACTACACTCTATTCCTACTATACTTTTTGTACATATTAAAATTTCATCTAATATATTATGTATATGTACATATGCAGGCATTAGTGCTTTTTCCCGGGATCTTAGTACACGAACATTATCAGCTGATGTCATAGCACAACTGGCATCGAATATCCAATCTTGTTGTGAAAATTGGAAAAGATTTTCCCGCCATCATTTTTTGATGTTATGGAACACTTTCTGTTCATCTTCCTCATGAAGCAGAGCACGGTGGACCGGTTCAGTACAGGTGGATGTATCCATTCGAGCGTTTCATGAAGCATCTTAAGGGTAAAGCCAAAAACCTAGCTAAAGTGGAAGGTTCAATTGTGGCAGGAAGCTTAGCGGAAGAGACTTCGCACTTCGTACTATTTTGCACCAAAAGTATGTACACGCATAAGAGCTACTCGTCGATATGATGATGGAAGAGTTGGCCAAACATATGCAGTTAAGGGTGTACCTGACATATTTTCACCGATCGGACGTCTTAGTGGAAAAGTGAAGGAAGTTCGGTGGTCCAATGAAAAATATTATCACAGTGCACATACGTACATCCTGCTAAATTGCGAAGGGTTATCGTCGTACGAGAGGTATATTTTTCTCACTATATATATAAATTATGTTTTTACAGTGCACATACGTATATCCTGCTATATATATATATAAATAAATAAAATTATGAACATAAAAGAAACAGAAAATAAAATAAAACTATGAACATAAAAGAAACAGAAATAAAATAAAAATTATAAATATATATATACAGATTATTTAGTATAATGGGCGGTTAAACCAACCACGGTTTTCAACTTCTGATATTCCAAATTCTGTTTTAAGAAATGTTGATTTTCGAACACAAATCCTAAAACCTGTTTACAAAGCAGAAAGTAGTTTTCAACATAATGACTTTTCTCCAAAATCAGAGCCAACAAGTCCTACTTTCTCAGCTGTTACAGATAATATGATAAATGAGTTAAATGTTTTAGAAAAAGATTTTCAAATCGATAAAGAGTTTTTACGTTATGAATTTTACTCTCAAAATAACACCCAAAAAAGACTTTGGTTTTTCAAAAACTTTTTAAAGAATAGAAATTTAATCCAAGAAGAGTTTTACAAATATCTCTATGAACATAAAGTACAAAATTTTTTTTTCAATTGGTTTGAATACTATGCATTCAAAAATAGTATCAATTTTCCTTTTTTTAAAACTGCGAATCCTATCACCACTTGCAATAAAACCCCTGAATGGGAAACCCTTGCCAATGGAAAAATTATCCATTCCAATCACCCCCCCTCAACAGGGAATCAAGCTTGAATTATTGGGAACACCAATTGAAGCGATTCCTTTTAAACGCCCCCAAGATGATGATAAGACTAATATCAAAAATATCATCGTCCAAAATAATTTTTCAAGTACGAATCTTGGAACGATAGGCAAACAGCTTGATAGAATCAAAAAATCGATTCAAAATCAACCTATCACTTCAATGGATTCTACCTCTGAAAAGAAAACAAAAAAAACCCATATTCAAAACTTTCCAAATTTCAAGCTCTAGTGTCAAAACTTACCAAGAGACGAATAAAGAATTCAGTGCTCTTCAAAGCCAACTAAGTAAGATAGGCATAGCAGAAAATAGCACGCCTCAGGAATCCGATATTCCCGATACTCCTACTTCTAAAGCCCAAATAAATACTCTAGCAAATGAATCCTATTGTAGTGAATCCTCTGAGCAAAATTCAACCCCTGAGATTAACCGTCTTGGTCGGGAAAACCATCAAGATCATCAAATAATCTCTGCCCCTGACTTAGGTCAAATCCAGACAATAGAACAATCTAGGTTCAATTCATCTTCAGTTTATGACTGGAATATCGATGGAATATCTGAGTACAATATCTTAAATTTCCTACATAAGATGACTATGGCCGCAAACGCCTACAGAACTCAAGTAGAAAATGAAGATAGAACCGTAGCTGAGCTCCTAATAGCTGGTTTTTCAGGCCAGCTTAAAGGATGGTGGGATAACTACCTAAACAATCAGCAACGCTCAGAAACTCTAGATGCCGTCAAAACGGATGAGGATAACGTGCCCATACTAGATAATTTTGGAAATCCCCAACAAGATGCTGTAGCCACCTTAGTTATAGCCATAACCTTGCATTTTATAGGAGATCCCTCAGTACTTAGGGATAAGAAAGCTGAACTCCTTTCAAACCTTAAATGCAAAAGGCTTAGTGATTTTCAATGGTACAAAAACACTTTCCTTACTAGGGTTCTACTCCGCCAAGATTCAAACCAACCTTTTGGGAAAGAAAAATTCCTCGCAGGACTTCCAACCCTTCTAAGAGAAAAAGTTAGAAATAAAATTAGATATTCCACGGGAACCCAAATAGTTGATTATGATGATTTCACTTATGGAGAATTGATCAGTATTGTTCAACAAATAGGTCTCAAGATCTGTCAAGATCTAAAACTCCAGAAACATCTTAAATGGGAACTCAAAAGAACAAAAGTAGAATTAGGCTCATTTTGTAGACAATTCGAAATTGATCCCAGCAAAAATAGTAAGTCATGCATAGGAGATTGCAGTAATTCTTACTACTCTAAAAATAAGCCTAGAAAATAATCTAAAACCTATAGAAATAATAAATCTCACGAAAATTCCGGGAAAATACCTCGTAAGAGATTTACTCCAAAAGAAATAACAAACTCTAAGCCATACTACAAAAATCTCACTTGCTTCAAATGTAACAAAAAGGGTCACACTTCAAAATTCTGCCGTTTTAACAGAAAAATCCAAGAACTCGGCCTTGGAGAAGAACTTTCGAGTAAAATATCAAATCTCTTGCTAGATCATTCATCATCATCGGGTAATGATTCTGATTCATCATTATCTTCTGAAAAAGCCCTACAAGTTGATGAGCTAAAAACTCATATCCGGCTCTGAATCCGATGAAAATAAAATAAACATACTTACAAAAGATCAAGAATTTCAGTTTGAAATCTTGAATTCCATTTCAAATCCTCAGACCAAACAAAAATTTTTAGAAACAATCTTTTCTTCCCTTAACGAAAAAGAAATAAAATCTCTGAAAACACATCAAAGCCTCATAATCCAACATCTTCAAAATCATCGTATGATCTAACCACAATCCTTAACAAAAGAAAGAAAGATAGTTCTAAAACAACAATTCAAGATCTTAGGATAGAAATAAAAGAGGTAAAAAATAATCTCAAAACTCTTAGAGAAAAACAAAAAAGGGATTCTGAGTTTTTTCACTCAATTATATCTTCTATCAAAGGGAATCATGATTCTAGTTCTGATGAACAAGACAATGATAACCTAGATAATATAGAAGATAATATCAGTTTCAAAGAACAAATACAGTCTCTAGACTCTCCCCCTAAAGATTTCCTCTGTGTTTTAACAGAAATCTCTTCCCGAAAATATAAAATAAAAATCACACTTGTTTTTTCTAAAAATTACAAAATTGATACGATCGCTCTGTTTGATACAGGCGCTAATCTTAATTGCATCAAGTCTGGGCTTGTTCCAAAATGTTTTCATCTAGAAACACGAGAAACATTATCTGCTGCTAATAATTCCAAATTCCGCATAACATCTAAAACAGAAGCTTCAGTTTTAAAAGATAACATATTCATTAAGACTGCATTCGTCTTAACAGATGATATATATCATAATGTTATATTAGGAACTCCCTTCATAAATTTAATCACACCACACAAAGTTATGGATGATTCAATTTTTTTCAAAACCCAAAACAAAAAACTATCTTTCCAATTTCTTGAATCACCTAAAAAGCAAAGTCTAAATTTAATAAAAGCTTGCTCAATACAAGAGAATTTCTTAAATTCTTTAATATATAGTAAAACATTCCATTTGGAAAATTTAAAATCTGATTTTTTACTACAAAAAACAAAGAAGACTTTGGATACGAAAGAAGTAAAAGAAAAAATTTTAAATCTTGAAAAAATTTTCGAAAAGGAAATTTGTTCAGAATTACCAACAGCCTTTTGGAATCGCAAACAACACATTGTTGATTTGCCATACGAGGGAAATTTCAATGAAAAAGAAATTCTGACTAAGGCTCGTCCTATACAAATGAACTCTGAATTAGAAAGACATTGTAGGAAAGAAATTTCTGACCTTTTAAACAAAGGCTTAATTTCAAAATCAAGATCTCCTTGGTCATGTGCTGCTTTTTATGTGAATAAAAATTCTGAAATTGAGAGAGGCACTCCTAGTTTAGTAATTAATTACAAACCTTTAAATACCGCATTAAAATGGATTAGATATCCAATACTATATAAAAAAGATTTACTTCAAAAGCTTTATTCTGCCCACATATTTCCAAAGTTTGATCTTAAATCAGGATTTTGGCAAATTCAAATCTCTGAAACCGATCGTTATAAAACAGCATTTACAGTTCCTTTTGGTCAATACCAGTGGAATGTAATGCCATTAGTTTAAAAAATGCACCTTCAGAATTTCAAAGAATTATGAATGACATATTTTCTGAATATTCAAAATTTTGTATTGTTTACATTGGTGATATTTTAATATTTTTAAATTTTCTTGATGAGCATTTTAAACATTTGAAGACATTTTATTATGTTGCAAGAAAAAATGGTCTTGTTGTTTCAAAAACAAAAATGTCTTTATTCCAAACTAATATCAGATTTCTAGGGCATTACATATTGCAAGGTATGATAACTCCGATAGAAAGATCTTTAGAATTTGCAAACATTTTTTTTTTTTTTGTCAACAGCCTAAGCACCTAGAACGGTTCGACAACCCAAACCGGAGGTACTGAGTTTACGTACATAACATCGATAGGGTAGACACGAGCACTTTTTGCTAAAATGTCTGCCTTTGTATTTCTTGCGCGTGGGATATGTGAAAGTGTGAACCAGTTGAAGCTCTCTTTAATCTTCACAAACTCCTCTGTGATAGCAAATGCTGGCCAATCGTTGGGTGTAGACACCATCTTCACTAAATCCAAACTGTCCGTTGCAAAAGCTACCTCTGTCTTATGGTTTCCTATCATGCATAGCATAGCCCAAATGAGGGCTTCCATCTCCGCATGAAGAGGTGAAAGACTTCGTCGAACATTCCTTGCTCCCATTATGTTGTCTCTATTTCCATCCTGAAAATAGTACCATCCTAAACTGGAAAATGAATCCGTATCTTTCCAAGAGGCATCTATATAACACAACCATCTCCCCTATGTAATGGGTCTCGGTTATGGGGAAGGTTATTGTATTGTGGGGCTAGATCGTCCTCTGACCTTTGCGCCTCTTCCCATAAATTCGCTTCAGATACCGCAATTTTTAATGTGATCTGTGGGTCCACATCTAAATTGGAATATACTTTCTCATTTCTCGCTTTCCATATGTACCACGCAATCCAAGGGAAATGAGTGTCACATATATCTTTTGGTAGTCTCCAAAAAAGATAATCAAAATTAGTGAAGACTGATTCCCTCGGAAAAACGCCCAGGGTCGTTGGTATTTGAGATAGAGCCCATGTTTGTAAAGCAGGGGGACACTCAAAAAGAGCATGATTAATGGTTTCCCTCTCTGCCCCGCATCGATTACATTGCGTGTCACATTGTATTCCTCGTGAACGTAACTGAGCTGCTACTGGGAGGCACCCAGATATTACTTGCCAAATAAAATGTCTTAACTTAGGGGTACATTTTACTTTCCATGTATGTGCTTGTAGTGCTCTAATATCTTGACCATAAACAACCTCTGTAGGATTATCTGGGAACTGTTGCATCGTTTGATATCCTGATTTAACCGTATATCTTCCTGATTTTGTGAACTGCCATCCAAGTGAGTCTGGACTATAGATCATACTAATGGGAATGGCACGAATAATTTCCACATCACCTGGGTCAATGATAGCATTTATCAAGCCCATATTCCACGTATTTGTTAATGGATCAATCAGATGATTAACCATAAGATTCGGGTTATAATTATACCCCTTACAAGTGGCTGATCTTGGGCAAGAGGATGGTATCCAAGGGTCATTCCATACCAAGATAGAACAACCCGATCCAACTCTTTTGATGAGCCCTTTATTAACCAGAGATCTAGCTGAAATAATGCTACGCCATCCGTAAGAAGACGAGTAAGACCGCAAAGAGGGCTCTAAGGGAGATGTATTTCTGTAATATCGCCCCTTAAAAACCCGCGCAAACAGTGATGTCGGTCTATCTAATAATCGCCATAGTTGTTTTGCCAGAAGTGCCGTATTAAAATCCTCCATCGTTCGAAAACCCATCCCTTCGTTTGTTTTGCTTCGACACATTTTTGGCCATGCAAACCAATGCATTCCTCTATGAGAACCATCCAAACTCCACCAATATCTTGCTGCTGTACTAGTCAACTTTGCCATTGTAGACTTAGGCAGTCTGAAACACGACATAACAAAGGTAGGCATCGCAGATGCTACCGATTTAAGTAAAACTTCTTTACCCCCTTTTGAGAGTAGCCGCGAGGTCCAACTGTTAATTCGACCATGTTGTTTATCTGCTACAAAGTTGAAAATTTTACTTTTAGCTCCACCCAAACTTTCCGGTATGCCCAAGTATGATCCTGTGCCTCTGTCTCTAGAAATGCCCAATATTTGTTTCATCTTTTGTTGAGTATCCTCCGGAACTGAGTGGCCGAATTGAATGGAAGATTTTTCGAAATTAATTTGTTGTCCTGAGACACTTTCATATTGTTTTAGTATACACAAGATCTTCTGGCATTCATCCTTAGTTGTTTTACAAAAAAACAAACTATCATCCGCAAAAAGTAAGTGTGATACCGCTGGACTTGCTCTAGCAATCTTTAAACCTGTTAATCGCTTTTCTTCCTCCGCTTTTCGTATATTGGCTATTAAGACCTCCGTGCAAAGGATAAATAAATATGGTGAAAGAGGATCCCCTTGTCGAAGTCCCCTTCCCGGGTTTATTTGACCTCTCGGCTGTCCATTTAATAAAATTTTGTACCGAACCGAGGTAATACAATGCATCATCCATGTTATCCACTTCTTAGCGAAACCAAATTTCCTCATAATATTTTCAATAAATGACCATTCCACTCGATCATAGGCTTTACTCATATCCGTCTTAATGGCCATATATTTATTTTTACATGATTTATTGGTCCGCAAACCATGAAACATCTCTTGTGCAATCAGGATATTGTCTGAAATCAGACGACCTGCCACAAAGGCAGGCTGTGTTTCCGAGATTAGATCTGGTAATAATCGTTTTAATCTTTGACATAACACTTTAGATATGATCTTATACCCGACATTACAAAGACTAATAGGTCTTAATTCCGTCATTCTCGTGGGTCTTTCTGTTTTTGGTATTAAACAGATATGTTGGGGTCGGTCTCACCCCAGTCTGCTTAAACCATCTCAAGAACATCGGAGAGCCAATCCGGCAGGAAGAACCAGCGATCCATCAAATATGGGCCGAGCCGCGCATGAGAGGAGTAGGCCAAACTCAAGCGGGCCGAGCCGTGAGGAGGAAATGGGCGAGCCGCGTATGAGAGAAGATGGGCCGAGCCGTACACCAGTGAAGATGGGCCGAGCCGTGCAAGAAGGAGAGTGGGCCGAGCCGTTACCTTTCAAGATGGGCCGAACCAAAGTCTTGAAGGAAGAAAGCCCATAAAAACCCTAGGCGATGCCTCGAGGCGGTGGCCGCATGAAGCGATAAGGAAATGTTTCTAAAATCTCTTCCGAGATTCTTGGCTAGGCGGTTTAGAGAGTTAGTATAAATAAGCAACTTATACGATTCATAATGTAAGTTTTCACAACTCGAGAGCAATAAGACTTAAACACTTTCACAGCAAACAAAACCTTCTTTTGATCTTACTGTTCTTGCGACTACCCTAGAAATTTCAGATCCCTTAGTTTTTACTTACAAATTTTTGGTTGTGCGAGTTTTGGTTCACACAATTTGGCGCCGTCTGTGGGGACTCGAAACTTTCTTACTCTAAAATCGACAAGACTTTAAGATCCGAAGAACATGGCGAGCAACACCCTCGACGATAACAACAACAACAACAACAACAACGATAGCGGCGCGGAGAAGGACGCTCCAGCATCAGGCGCAACGACAGCGACGACCAAAACCCAAGAGGAGATGCGAAACATGATGGCTGCGTTGATGAAGAAGATCGACGAGCAGGACAAAAGAAACGAGGCGATTACAGAGAGGCTCGACGCAATGACGGCCGAGCGACGACACCCAACTTGGAGAGCCGGAATCTCCGACCCGATGGATGGAATCCGGAGACGCTTCGATTTCTCAACATCTGCAGAGGCCTCGGGGAGCGGCGCAAGAAACCCCTTGGCTCCACCAATGTTTCGTCCCCTCGGCGAACAGACTCCCGTGCCAACCCGAGTCAACATGACCGATCCGCCTCCACTCCGTCGGAACTCAAGGCGACGAGCCGGCGAAGAGGAGAATGACGCGATCGACGTGGACGCCCAACAGAACGATGGAACCACGAACTCGCAACAAAACGACTCGGCTCGGTGAATAAGCCAAGAAGAGATCGCCTCGGCACTAAACGGCGTCCGGACTGACGAAATCACCGATCCGGCTCGCGGCGACAACCCGACTGAAGAAGAAGAAAACCTCCATTGGATCGAGCAGGCCGAACGCGAAGACGAGCCGAGGAGAGAAGAGCGGGAGCGACTCCCCCAATCAAAGGGAATGACTCACACGCAAACCCTCGAAATCAAAGAGCTGCGAGCCTCAATGGCTCGGACAGTAGCCGAGATACGCGCCATGTAGTCTCAAGTGCATAACGCAACGAGTGCTGCACCCAAGATCGATCGGATGCTTGAAGAAACCCATAGAACACCATTCACGGCGAGAATCACGGAGGCTAGGATTCCCGAGCCCGGGAAGGTGAGAATCCCGTTCTACGAAGGAACGACCAATTCCCGAGCACACATCACAACGTTTCGGATAGCAATGGGACGAGCTTTCACAAAGAACGCTGCCAAACTGACCGAGCGAGAAGTGGATGCCGGATATTGCTTGCTCTTCGTGGAACATCTCAAGGGAACCGCGCTCGAGTGGTTTTCGAGGCAGGAGCGCAATTTGATCGGCAGTTTCCAACAGCTCTCCGCCTTGTTCCTTAAACAATACTCGATGTTTATGGATAGAGGAACGTCTAATGCCGACCTGTGGACGCTATCCCAAGGATCGAACGAACCGCTTCGGGATTACATGGCAAGGTTCAAGGTGGTCGTATCCAAAATAGAAGGAATAAGCAACAAGGCTGCACTCGAAGCTCTGAAACGGTCTTTGTGGTACAAATCCGAATTCCGACGAGAAATGGCACTCAACACGCCACAAACGATTCAAGATGCCTTGCATCGATCATCAGACTTTGTCGTAAACGAGGAAGAGATGAAGAATCTGGACGAGCAGTACGAAGCAACGAAAGCAGCGATCTGCAGCTCAATTTTGACGCGCCCCTCGAAGAAAGGCATCCATCAAACAACGCAACGACGCAGAGCTCGGACGAACCTAGAAGCGGAGGTGCCCATAACTACCAAGTAGGCACTGGACGCAAAAGAGGACAGCCGCGCAACAACACTTGGGTAAGAAAGCCCACCAACTACAACGAAAAGGCATTCTGCGAGTATCACCAGACCTACGGGCATTCAACGGCACAATGCCGAACTCTAGGAGCAAAACTCGCAGCTAAGATGGCGGCGGGAGAGCTCCAGAACGCAGTTAACCTCAAAGACCTCGTCCCTAATGAACCAAAAGAAGAGCCGAGCCGAGCGGCACGGCAGAACCCGCAAATCCTCCCCGACGGGGCGATAACACCAAGCGCGACAGGAGAGGCAAACCCGAAGAGCGACCCGAGCCGAGGCAAAGGATCAACATGATCATGGGTGGATCTCAATATTACCAAGACACGGTGTCCTCCATCAAAGCTTATCAGCGTCGAGCCGAAGCGAAGGAAAATTGGACAGAACCGACCGATATCCCGAATACAGTGATCTCTTTCGCCGAGGAAGAAACGGCATGAATCGTTAGACCACACAACGATTCACTGGTGATCGAATTGACGATCAGAGATCACGATGTAGCGAGGGTGCTCATCGATACTGGGAGCTCAGTAGACGTCATTTTCAGGGAGACGCTCAGAAGGATGGGAATCGATCTCTCCGAGGTGAAGGCGATCCCCAAACCTCTAACCGGATTTTCAGGAGAAACAACAATGACTATGGGAACAATTAGGCTCCCTGTGGAATCTGGCGGAGTCACTAGGATCGTCGAATTCTGCGTCACCGATCACCCAGCAATCTACAATGTGATTATGGGAACTCCATGGATCAACGCGATGAGGGCGGTCCCTTCCACCTATCACCTCTGCCTCAAATTCCCGACTCCTGCAGGCATCAAAACGATCTGGGGAAATCAGAAGGAGTCACGAATGTGCTGCTTAGCGGAGCACAAGCTGAGGAACCCCGTCACCGACACACGAGCAGACATAGATCGCAAAAAGATGAAGACGGACCGTGAGCTCGGGAACGAGCTCTCGAAATTCTTATAGCAATTACAGATCGCGGAGAGCCGCGAAACGCGCGCCGAGCCGGTATGTGATGCGGTGGACTCGGTGTGCATAGACGAAGCGCGTCCAGAACGATGCATTGAAATCGGAGCAAAACTAGAAGAACCTCTGAGAAGCAAACTTCTTTCCCTCCTCAAAGAGAACATCAACACTTTTGCCTGGACAGCGGAAGATATGCCGGGCATAAGCATCGGCGTAACCTGTCACGAGCTGAACGTGGACCCAACCTTCAAACCAATCAAACAAAAAAGAAGGAAGCTCGAACCCGAACGAGCTAAAGCAGTTAACGACGAAGTAGAGAGATTGCTCAAAGTAGGATCAATCGCCGAGGCCAAATATCCAGACTGGCTTGCGAATCCAGTGGTTGTGAAGAAGAAGAACGGCAAGTGGCGGGTCTGTGTAGACTTCACTGACCTCAACAAGGCGTGCCCAAAAGACAGTTTCCCTCTGCCGCACATCGACCGGCTCGTCGAAGCCACTGCGGGAAATAGGCTGTTAACATTTATAGACGCATTCTCCGGCTACAACCAAATCCTGATGCATCCTAACGATCGGGAAAATACGGCATTCATAACTGATCGCGGGATATACTGCTACAAAGTTATGTCGTTCGGGCTCAAGAACGCAGGAGCGACATATCAACGGCTCGTCAATAAAATGTTCGCGGATCAGCTCGGAAAAACCATGGAGGTATACATCGACGATATGTTAGTCAAATCACTCGAAGAGAAAGACCATATCGCGCATCTACGAGGATGCTTCGAGCAGTTGAACAAACAGAACATGAAACTAAACCCGGCGAAGTGCAGATTTGCGGTCACCTCGGGAGAGTTTCTCGGCTATCTGGTAACTCACCGAGGCATTGAAGCGAATCTCAAACAGATCAAGGCATTAATCGAGATTCCCTCTCCAAGGACGAAGCAAGAAGTGCAAAGGCTCACGGGAAGGGTCGCTGCGCTAAACAGGTTCAGTTCCCGTTCCACCGACAAGTGCCTGCCTTTCTACGACACCCTTCGGGGAAATAAGAAATTCGAGTGAGACGAGCGATGCAAAGCAGCTTTCCATGAATTGAAGAGTTATCTGGCAAGCCCGCCGATCTTGGCGAAACCAGTTGAAGGAGAGCCTCTCTTCCTCTAGATCGCCGTATCTGCTACAGCTGTGAGTGGGGTGCTTATAAGAGAAGAATGATCCGAGCAAAAACCCATTTTCTACGTCATCCAGACACTGACCGACGCCGAGACCCGTTACACCCAGATCGAGAAAGTCGCCCTAGCCGTCGTAGTCTCGCTCGCAAGCTGCGTCCGTATTTTCAATCACATTCGATTGTTGTGCTCGCTACACTTTTGCTGTGCTTGATCCTACACAGCCCGAGCCAATCCGGCCGGCTCGCCAAGTGGGCCATAGAGTTGAGCGAGTACGACATCGAGTATCGGAACAGGTCGTCTGCAAAGTCACAGGTGCTCGCAGATTTTCTCATCGAACTTTCGGCCGAAGCGACGAACGAGCCAACCCCAGACGAAGAATGGATGCTGCACGTTGACGGCTCGTCGTCTAAACACGGCTCGGGAAGAGGAATCCGTCTCACCTCTTTCACCGGAGAAATATTGGAGCAGTCTTTTCGCCTGAACTTCCATTCCTCGAACAACGAAGCAGAATACGAAGCGCTGATCGCCGGCATACGACTAGCACAGGGAATCAGAGTTCGAAAGATAAGAACCTTTTGCGATTCACAGCTCGTAGCATGTCAATTCAACGGAGAATACGAAGCGAAGGACGAACGAATGGGAGTTACCTCAAGGTGGTCAGAGAGTTGGTGCAAAAGTTCGACGTGTTCGAGCTCACACGAATACCCCGAAGCGAAAACACCTCGGCTGACACCTTGGCAGCAGTTGCTTCGACTTCAGACCCGGATCTCCGACAGAAAATTCCAGTCGAATTCATCGAACGTCCTAGCATCGAAGAGGTCGAAGGAGTTCGGCTGTTAAATCCTCCCGAGCAAGAACCAGAGAACGACGAAGCAATCGCTATGGATGAAGTCGCCTCACCACCTGAACTGGAGTACGGCTGCGACAAAGAATGGCTCGGAGCCATCCGAGTGTATATCGCCAATAGAGAAGTACCAACCAACAAGTGGGAAGCCCACAAATTAAAGGCTCAGGCCGCGCGATATGTCCTCGTCGACGGCGAGATGTTTAAATGGAGATTTTCAGGACCGCTCATAACATGCGTTGAAGGACCGGAGGCAAGAAAGATCATGCACGAAGTGCACAGCGGCGCGTGTGAAAACCATTCTAGCGGAAGGTCGCTTGCGATCAAGATAAAACGGCACGGTTACTTCTGGCCTACGATGGTCAAGGACTGCAAGAAGTTTACGGCGAAGTGCGAGAAGTGTCAACGGCCCGCGCCAACAATTCATCAACCTACCTAGCTGCTGTCATCAATCTCATCACCTTATCCTTTCATGAGATGGTCGATGGATATAGTCGTACCTCTACATCGATCGAAGCAGAAGCGCTTTCTGCTCGTCCTCACAGATTATTTTTCTAAGTGGGTCGAGGCTGATTCTTACGCGAGCATAAAGGATGCTCAGGTCGAACACTTCGTCTGGAAAAATATCATCTGCAGACACGGGGTCCCCTACGAGATAGTCACCGATAACGGATCCCAGTTCATCTCAACGCGTTTTGAAGCTTTCTACGAGAAATGGAAAATCCGTTTGAGCAAATCTACGCCAAGATATCCTCAAGGGAACGGACAAGCCGAAGCAGCCAACAAGATGATCCTAGACGGTCTGAAAAAGAGGCTCGACGCCAAGAAAGGACGATGGGCAGATGAGCTCGAAGGAGTCCTTTGGTCGCATCGGACAACTCCGCGCCGAGCCACCGGAGCAACTCCATTCGCTCTAGTCTATGGAGCGGAATGCGTAATCCCCCCCCCCCCCCCCGAGGTGGTTTTCCCAGGTATTCGACGAAGACTTCTGCCGGGAAAAAAAGGCTTGAATCACTTAATGATGCTGGACGAACTCGATTTGGTCAACGAAAGGCGCGACCAGGCTCTAATCCGAATTCAGAACTACCAACAAGCAACGGCGAGATACTACAACAAAAATGTCTGTAGTCAAAAATTTAAAGAAGGAGAGCTCGTCCTTCGAAAAGTTTCCAAAACACTGCCGAGAAGAATGCAGGAAAGCTCAGAGCGAATTGGGAAGGTCCTTACAGGATTACAAAAGTAGTTCACCCAGGAGTCTACGAACTTGCGACGGTAGCTGACGAAGCAATTCCAGGATCGTGGAATGCAATGCACCTGAAGAAGTATTATCACTAAGGCTACAACACGCTCAACATGAACTACGGGACGACTTGATCCTTGCAAAGGGTACGTAGGCAGCCCGTCCTCGGACGGGTTCAGCTGTCCCCCCTCCTAAAAAGGGGGGGGGGAGTGGGTATGTATACACATACCTTCATTTGACTCTACAATTTTAGCTCGTCTACCGTCTCTAGGAACATTGCCAATTTTATGTTCGTTTTAAACCAGCTACTTATTTCATGTTCACCTCGGAATTCTAGTTCGTGCATTGTCGCTTCGGCTAGTTTCTCATTCGTTTTAAATCAGCTACTTATTTCATGTTCGCCTCGGTTTTTAAATTCGTTCATTCGTCACTTCGGCAAGATATTATCACTTCGACAAGTTATCGTGACTTGATCGCCTCGGACTTTTACTTGTCCTTGTATTCACTTCGGCAAACTAAGTCTCCAAACACCTCGCCTCGTTGCTGGCCACAGTGAGGCAACAGTCACAAAGTTCTCTAAATGGACTTTTAACCACCTTTCCTTAGGACGAGGATGCAAGTTACATCTGATGTCGTGTCAACTGCGTGAGGGAACAAGTTTTACCCTTAACAAAAACAAATGAAAGCTGCAAGTGCACAGCTAATCAGTTGTAGTATTTAGGGATCGAATCCACAGAGATTTGTGTGCCTGGTATTCTTCTACAGTTTTTAACTTTATGTCTAGACTAGATTGGTTTTTAAAGGTTGGTTGTTTGTCACGATTTAAACTAAAACAAAAGAAAGTAAATAAATCTATCCTAGAAATCAAGTAGAAAAATCGAATGGAAAGCAAGTAAAGCAAGTAAATATCGAACTAAGGCAATTGAAATGCAGATCTAAATAAGCAAATAAAAATCGATTGGTTTGTAAACTATGGCTAAAAACGCTGAGCTTTTGGGAACTCTACAGGGATCATAATCGGTTTTGACACTAGGGTAGATAGATTGGGATTGACGGATATCGATATATAGGTGGTTCTAGAGCTAGAGTACGGCGGTATGACTACGTCACTGTCGTGATCATAACCAACTGTTTCTCGCAACCCTGACCAGTAGGTTTCCACTCTGGCCCTGGAAGGGAGAGAACGCAAGAGCTGCACAAGACTCGTCAATACTCACGATCTCGCCGCAGGTAGGTTTCCACTCCTACGGAAAAATCGCCTGTTTCATTCTAGGGCTGATACTTAATGAAAACTTTCGCAACACTAACTATCTAGATCAGATACTAGGTTATCAATCAAGCATACATGCAATAAGAACAAGAATAAACAGAGAACATGTCGAAATCCCAGATCTTTAAACCTAGATGTCTTAATCGATTATGAGAGCCCCTTTCGGGAACCCTAAGCCCAACTCGGAATCTACTCAGACATGGCTTAGGTCGACATCATCATTGGTTTTAATAAAAGTAATGGAAAACAGTAACGAAAAGAGATGAAGAAAGATTCTCTATTGAAGAACTCGGACTTGAACAATCTTCTACAAAAATCGCATAAAAACGGCTAAAGGAAAAGGGTTTCTGTAAAGTATGAAGGGTTCTGTCTAAAAACAACCTAAATGACAAGTATTTATAGTCTTCAATACTCCATGGTCTCTAGGGTTCCGGAATTGAGGCTAAGAATGACTTTCGGCTTCAGAAACATGGGCTTTAATTCGGAGCTTGATGACCGCGGTCGGGAGTGACGTGACCGCGGGGATTTGGTGGTTGGCTGCGGTCGGGAGGCTTCTGACCACGGGAAATAGGCTGTTGGCCGCGGTTGCGTGACTTGCTGGCCGTCTTCGAGTGGCTCCGGGGCTAATGGAATATCTTGAGATCCAACCGTTGGAATGTCTCTAAACCAAGTGCATTTGAAAGCTGGTTGATTCCTCTATAAGTTGTCCAATTTTGAGAAGGTCTTCGTCTCTCCATGAGAGTTGTGACGGTGTGCATTTATCCAAAAGAGTCTTTTTGTTCCAATTTGTGCCTCTTTATCCCAAATTACCTGAAAAGTCTTTTAAAATCCGGAAACATAGAAATCCTTTGAAAACCTTTGAAAATGGAGTAAAAACACCTGTAAAAGATATTAGAGTGATCCATAAAAATGGTCAAAATCCGGTGTTATCAACTCCCCCAGACTTAGTCTTTTGTTTGTCCTCAAACAAAACAAAGACTAAATCTCGGTGAGAGGTTTGAAAACGCAGGAACTAAACAAAATCTCAGAGACGAAACTTCTAGACCAATATCAATCAGTATGCATCAATCGGGAATAGAATAGAAAATTCTCACTAGCAATACAGGCATAACTAGTCCGTTAATCCGTCATGCGGAAATCTATGCACTAGGATCTAACTTCCAGTCAACTAGCTCTTAACATTCATTAAAAATCTCGGTGGTTCTCATCAAAGAATGTCTAGGCAAGGCAATCTAGGCTAGGTGTTAAAAAGGATTATTCTAGGGGTAAGGCTTAAAGTGTTTACGGGTTACCTGAAGATCTGGAGGATGCAGGATATTATGCAAAACCGCAAGAGAGAGTGAAGCTGTTGGTATCCACAGTTTTCAGTCACTTTCTTCTTGCCATAGATTCCTGATCTTCTTCCTCAGGTTCTCTCCTAACTCCCCCAGACTTAGATTTTTGTAAATCTTTCAAAAACATAGCTTCTTAAACGAATAGTGGTTGCTTATTGCTCCACAAATTTCGTCAATCTAAGACTCATTAGGCTTTTTTTTGTTTCCCTCTCTCTTTTTCATTCGTTTTTTTTTTTTAAAAAAAAAAAAAAATGGGAACACCTTTAGATATAGAGTCTTAGAGAGCTCGAAATTACCAGTTAATATTTATCTTGTAAAGATTCATGAGGTTTCTGATACTCTTCCTTCCCAATTCCATTCAGTCTTTGACTCAAAATTGCGTCGTTCCTCTTCTCTCCGACGTTTTTGCACATATCTGCTGATATAAACTACAGAGAGAATGCATGAGGATTGAAAACAAGGGTTTTGGGTTTAGGGTATGGTACCAGATAAAGATAAACTGGTCACCTAGGACGACAAAGAGTGGTAAAAGTGAGGGTAAAAGACGTCTTAGATGTGTATGTCGATGCCTGCCTAAAATCAATGATGAGAAAATTAGATATCAATATTAAGATCAAATAAAATGAGCTAGTATATCCTGTCAGAAAGAATCTCCATGAATAGAACTCCTCTGGTGGGAGTTCATAGTGCAAGTACTCTAGCTACCGCCTATTCTAGTGCTAACCACAAATGAGCTATCATGCATAGTGTAGAAGTGTGCAGGTCTAAATCATCATAGTTTTGCGTCAAACATTCCTGAAAAATACTTAATGTCGAATAGGTTACATATTAAAATTTAAAAAGTACTTGAAATTAAAAAGCAAAAGCAAGAAAATGATTCGTACAGATAGACATCCCCCCAGACTTAAATAACACTGTCCCCAATGTGAAAAAGTTGGTGAAAACATGGTGAATAAAAGCGAAATAAAATAAGATAAAAGAAAAGAAAATGATGATAGAACCATGATGACAGTGATGTGCTGATCAATCACTCATCCTCCGATGTGTCGGCTGCAAACTGGTGCTGCTCCTGTAGGAAGGTGACAACACGCTCAAAGCGTCGTCCCTGTCTCTCAACTCTGCGATCCAGATCAAAATGTGTGTGCGATGATGTAGATGATGAGGTCTGGCCGGTCGAAACAGATGGCTGAAAGTGAGCACGGGCTGCAGCTGCATCACGCTTCGCCTTGGCCACTATGTATTGGCCAATGGTGAATGGTAGACTAGGTACAGATGGCAGAAAATCATCGGGTTCCGGAGTCCATCGCAGACGTCCTCCGTTACACAATCTCGGAACTGATGGTGAAGGCAAACTAACTTGGTGCTCCTCAGTGCCAGTGCAATACTTGTAACCAAACCTGTCTTGATCGAAAGCGGCACGAGAGATAGTGTGATCGCGAGAGATATAAAGTAGGTCATACCAGACATCGGGAAGTGGATCATCAGATGAGAAATCGAATCCTACAGCCTGTAGTATCGCTGTAATAGCACTCCCGTAAGCTGGAGTAGCGTCCTCGCAACCATGTAAATCATGCTTCACCTTGACAATGTTCTGTGCTATGATCCAGGCAAAGCAAGCAAGTCGTGGGTCGTCCATAAACGGAATCTGAAGTGTAATGAGCTCGGTCTTCAAAACACATCCCATATTGGCTCTAGAGAAAATCGTGTGTGCTAAGAGTTTGTGCACAACTCTCACTGCAGGATGAGTAAGAAGGGCTGACTTGGATCTCCCGCTATCATAGACTCCATGACCCATCTCTCTCCACAAGTTAAGATCGGGTTCATCTTCAAGGTAAATTCCATCGGTGTATGGAAGCTTAAGAGCTTCGCAAAGCTCAGAAATGGTGAGCGAGTAAGGCTGTCCGCGGATAGAGAATGACAGGATGCCATCTGATGCTCTGGGGTTCCTCCTCTTTGTGTGGTGGAGTGTAATAGTTGCTAAGAACTCGCGGACTAGCTCATGATAAGTCGGAAGGTTCAGCTCCATGTAGGGTCTCAACTTAAGTGCATCGATGTACCAGATCACATCCTCTCTGATTCCAAGCATCTCAAGTGTATGATAATCAATGCAAGGCGTGGGTTTGATGTTCAGCTTCTTGAAACGTCTTGCATAGTCTACTCTCGGGTTTGTCTCCCTGCCAATGTATCGAATCTGTGGTGGCTCGGGAGCTGCTCGTGTTTCTCTTGAGTGCTGGAGCAATCTCATCACATAGTTTCTCCTTCTCGGTCTGGCTTGGTTCTGCATGTACTCTCCTAGAGTAGCATCATCGGGAATGTCCTCAGAGCTGTCATCAGTGCGACGTCTTCTTCGGGATCTGGTTTGTTCCATTTTTCTGCAAAACAAAATGATTCTTGGAAAAAGAGTGAATATGGATGCTGATTTTAACACATTAAGATCAGTTATACTAACATTAGTATAAAGAGATTAATTAAAACCATGAGCAAGCAGAATTGACATCAAATCAAAGAAATCAAGTAGTTCATGACTAGATTCGGAATTTTGATGTTCTCAACATAGAAATCTTCTAAAAATCGATTTTTATGAGCAATTTCCATGTAAAATCTAAAGATTACCCAATACTAATCACTAATCACACAAGACTTAATCAGATTCATCAATTTTGCTGTTCCAAATTCGATTTTTATAAAGCATGTAGAATCCAAGTTTCAAAAATCTCAATTTCTCTTAAGCTAGCTGTTAAAAACGAGTTTTAGATAACCTAAAAGGATAATCTATTGTTCTTAAGCTATTTCCACCATCAATAAACAGAGATTTGGGCTTTTTAAGAAAACCCTAAGTTCTGAAATCAATTAAAAATGGCGAGTTTGAGGTCCATACCTTGCTGGAAAGAGAGATTTGATGGCAGAATTGAAATCAGCTTTGAAAAAGAGTGAGGTTTGGGCCAAGAACCTCTTAAAAAGCTTAAGAATTTAAAAATGTGTTCTATCTCCTAAATCTCCAAGTCTTTTGGAAGAGAAGAGAAAAAAGAGTTTTGATCCAAAAAGTGTGTTTCTTTTCTTTAAAAGCATTTTTGTAGCAAAAACGGAAAACTTCTGGGAATTTTTAAGTTTACGGGAACTTACCTTTCTTGTCTTGCACGTTAGGAAAGTTTACGGAGGATCTTTACGGATTTTACCGGGAATACTCATAAATCACTGGAAATCTTCGAAAAGCGGCGGAAATCCGCGTCGTCACCTCAACGACCAACGGCCGCGGTCAGGAGACGCGCGACCGCGGTGATTGAGGGCTCGGCCGCGGTCACGTTCACGGTGCCGTGGTCGATGCTTCCTTGGCTGCGGGTCGGTTGGTCGCGACCGCGGCTCTTCCTCCTGCGGCCTTCGTCCAACTTTCAGGTCTTTGCCGGGCTGAGCAGCTAAAAACCTATCCTTTTCTTCTTGGTTTTTCTAATTTTGTGATTTTTTTGTGTTTTTGTTTTATAAAATATCTGGAACTTAAAAGAAAAGGAAAGCATAAATTGTAAAAAGGGAAAGAAAACTAAAAGAAAGAGTACCTAAATGGGTTGCCTCCCATTAAGCGCTTTTGTTTTAAGTCGTTTAGCTCGACGTAGGCATGAAGAATCAGGCTGATTTGAATGGCACTCCACTTGATGTGCCCTTATCACTTCCGTTAGCTGGAGGTTTTACTTCTTCTCCTTGAGGAGCCGTCTTCTTCCTTTTACTTTTCTTGCGGACTTTAACATTGTTTAAAACCCTCTTTGTGTTTTCGATCAGCTCCTGGATTTGGTCCTCACTAGTTTCTGTTGCATCTGGTGGAATGATGATCTTGATCTTCGCAAAAGCTTTTGGCTTTTCTTTTTCTTTCTCTTTGGGCCTGTTTCCTTTGCTTGGAAAATCGTCTAAGATAGTCGGGTAGTACCTTCTACGATCCACATTGAGGAAAACAGCATGCCGGTTTGCGTGATCGATTACTGCTCCAATGGTAGCTAGGAATGGTCTCCCAAAAATGAGTGGCCTCTCCTTGTCTTTATCCATCTCCAGGACTTGGAAATCTGCTGGAACAATCTTGTCTCCCACTAGAACTTGTAGATCATGAATCGCCCCTTCAGTATCTTTTTGAGATGAATCTCCAAAAATAACCTTAACCGTCGATGTCCTTAAGGTTTTTATGCCGAATTTCTCGGCAAATGTCTTAGACATGATGTTGACATTGGCTCTGGAATCGCACAGGCAGTCTGTAAACTTGATTCCTGAAATGAAACATTGGAAAACAAAACGTCCCGGATCATCGGCTTTTGTAAGCCTTTGAAACAGTGATCGTTCAGGTACCTTAAATGGTGGCTGCTCGGCATCGACATCCTTGTACAGTGGTACAAAGATTGGGGTTTCTTCTTTCTTTCCATCGGTTCTGGCCTCTTCTTCGGGCAATGTGGTTATGGCATTGCAAAACCTCTTAGGGTTATCTTCAACTCTTCCTGGAAGAACTCCACTTTGCCTCTTCATAGAGTCGGCTGTTTGGGCGACTTGCACGTCTAACTTTTTGACGTGCAAAGATAAAGATTCAAACTTACCGTTCAGATCATTGTACATGCAGTCGACTTTCACGTTCACGTCTGTAGATGCTTTTTCGTTCGTCATAACGAGCTGTTGGATGGACTGTTCAAGTCTACCGATTTGTGAAGCTAGCTGGTTCGTCGTGACTCCCTGCTGTTGTACAAATTGATTGTTAAAACCCGTACCTTGGTAGTTATATGGCTGTCGCGGTTGATATGGTACTATTCCTCCGAAGTTTCCACCTTGAAACTTGTTTTGGAAGGATTTTTGCTGAGGTGGGTAGTACTGATCTTGAGGATTCTCCACATTTGGATTGCGGTAAGAGAGATTGTTGTAATTTGCATTCCGGAAGTTGTTGTTAAAGCCATTGTTGGAACGATTTTGATATGACACCAGTGCTCCTACATAGTTCACATCTTCTTCTTGAAAGGCCTAATTAATGTGATCAATATCACTAGATCTTTCATTTTCTGCGCCATTGTTGGTCTCACAAGCATGGATTGGACGATTGTTGCTCTTCATAAGCTGGCTCATCATGTTCTTCAACTCGGTTATCTCCTTGTTGTCTGTTCCGGCTTGCTTCATCGATCGATCATTTTCGGGACAATCATTGCTATTGGCTTGAGCCAAATTTTCGATGAGGGCTCTTCCTTGGGCTATCGTCTTTTGTCCAAAATCTCCATTGCTAGCTGTTACAAGTGAAACTTTGTATTTTGGTTGCAAACCTCGGTAAAATGTGCTTAGCAGGCTTGATCCATGAAATCCATGGTGAGGGCGATCACGTTCATACTCCTTAAAACGTTCCCAGGCTTCATAGAAAGATTCAGTTGGCCCTTGTTGAAAGTTTGAGATCTTTGTTCTCAACTGATTCGACCTTGACTTAGTATAGAAGTGGTTCAAGAAAGCAGTTTTACACTCTTCCCAATTAGTAATCGATCCTGCAGGCAAAGATTTCAACCAACGGTGAGCTTTATCTGCTAATGAAAAAGGGAACAACTTACACTTTAAATATTCTGGTGGAACTTGGTTTGTTCTCATCATGCTGCAGATTTCTTCAAAGAGCTCGATATGGTCCATTGGGTGTTCAGAAGGAACTCCATGGAATTGGTTTTGCTTCACCAATGAGATGATTTGAGGCTTGACTTCAAACTCATTCCGGTTCGGAAATGGAACTTGAGTTGCAGATCGGTCCTGAAAATTTTTAGTAGGTGCATCAAAATCAGCTATGCGATGGTTTCGGGCTTGTCTTCGGTGTTGATTTGCTTGCTGAACAGGGTGGTTAACGCGCCCATTCGGCTGCATCCCTTGTCGGTCACCATCGGCTACATTAATGGGTGCTTCAAGGTCTTCACGTTCTTCTCTTTCTGGTGGTTTCTCGGAGGAACCTCATCCTCCTCTCCATCTTGTCGAGCATGATCACCTCCTCTGTGATCATTCTCTTCATTTTCTCAATATTCGGACCCGTCTTGGTCCATATTTAAAGCTTGGTTAATAGGATCTCCAGGCTGGTCGTCGTTGGCCATTCCTTGCGTTCGTCTAAGTCTTCGAAGTTCTCTTTCGTGTCTGTCTATCTCGTCTAGAATTGGAATGTTTTCTATAGGTCTGCGCCTGGTATTCATGCAATTCAGAGAAAAACAAAAGAAGGGAAAGATAATTCAGCAAAACTTTAAGAAAGAACTAGAGATCAGATGTCTAGAACAGAAGTTAAAACAAGAAAATAGCAAAAGGCAGCGAAAAAAATCCCCGACAACGGCGCCAAACACTTGATGTCGTGTCAACTGCGTGAGGGAACAAGTTTTACCCTTAACAAAAACAAATGAAAGCCGCAAGTGCACAGCTAATCAGCTGTAGTATTTAGGGATCGAATCCACAGAGATTTGTGTGCCGGGTATTCTTCTACGGTTTTTAACTTTATGTCTAGACTAGATTGGTTTTTAAAGGTTGGTTGTTTGTCACGATTTAAACTAAAACAAAAGAAAGTAAATAAATCTATCGTAGAAAGCAAGTAGAAAAATTGAATGGAAAGCAAGTAAAGCAAGTAAATATCGAACTAAGGCAATTGAAATGCAGATCTAAATAAGCAAATAAAAATCGATTGGTTTGTAAACTATGGCTAAAAACGCTGAGCTTTTGGGAACTCTACAGGGATCATAATCGGTTTTGACACTAGGGTAGATAGATTTGGATTGACGGATATCGATATATAGGTGGTTCTAGAGCTAGAGTACGGCGGTATGACTACGTCACTGTCGTGATCATAACCAACTGTTTCTCGCAACCCTAACCAGTAGGTTTCCACTCTGGCCCTGGAAGGGAGAGAACGCAAGAGCTGCACAAGACTCGTCAATACTCACGATCTCGCCGCAGGTAGGTTTCCATTCCTACGGAAAAATCGCCTGTTTCATTCTAGGGCTGATACTTAATGAAAACTTTCGCAACACTAACTATCTAGATCAGATACTAGGTTATCAATCAAGCATACACGCAATAAGAACAAGAATAAACAGAGAACAGGTCGAAATCCCAGATCTATAAACCTAGATGTCTTAATCGATTATGAGAGCCCCTTTCGGAAACCCTAAGCCCAACTCGGGATCTACTCAGACATGGCTGAGGTCAACATCATCATTGGTTTTAATAAAAGTAATGAAAAACAGTAAAGAAAATAGATGAAGAAAGTTTCTCTATTGAAGAACTCGGACTTGAACAATCTTCTACAAAAATCGCAGTAAACGGCTAAAGGAAAAGGGTTTCTGTAAAGTATGAAGGTTTCTGTCTAAAAACGACCTAAATGACAATTATTTATAGTCTTCAATACTCCATGGTCTCTAGGGTTCCGGAATTGAGGCTGAGAATGACTTTGGGTTTCAGAAATATGGGCTTTAATTCGGAGCTTGATGGCCGCGGTCAGGAGTGATGTGACCGCGGGGATTCGGGTGTTGGCCACAGTCGGGAGGCTTCTGACTGCGGGAAATAGGCTGTTGGCCGCGGTCGCGTGATTTGCTGGCCGTCTTCGAGTGGCTCTGGGGCTAATGGAATATCTTGAGATCCAACCGTTGGAATGCCTCCAAACCAAGTGCATTTGAAAGCTGGTTGATTCCTCTATAAGTTGTCCAATTTTGAGGGTGATCAGACGGTGAGAAGGTCTTCGTCTCTCCATGAGAGTTCTGACGGTCTGCATTTATCCAAAAGAGTCTTTTTGTTCTAATTTGTGCCTCTTTATCCCAAATTACCTGAAAAATCCTTTTAAAATCCGGAAACATAGAAATCCTTTGAAAATCTTTGAAAATGAAGTAAAAACACCTGTAAAAGATATTAAAGTGATCCATAAAAATCGTCAAAATCCGGTGTTATCAACATCCTCTATGGATTAAAATCAAGCGCGCTACACAAATTTAAGACCAAAAATGTATCGGTTACCACGGTTTGTCATCGTACACGAGATTATAAGTCGAGACTACATCGCTTTAAACCCGGCTAAACACATTCACCCCTCGGGAACGCTGGTCTATAATCAAACTTTGATATCGTCTCAGGACGTAGACCTCGGCAACATGAGATCCAAACTTAACGCTTCAAACGGCCAAAGACCAAATCCGATCTGAAATGCCTCGCACTTTTTCTCTCTTTCCTAACTCAAACGCCTCGGCACTAACGGTGGAAGGATCAAAGGAACTTTTGTTTCTTTTAAGAGCTACCTAAAACGAAGACGCTCCACGAATCAACTCCCAGCTCGGGATTTAGACTTAAACAGAATCCTTAACAACTTGTCCCTTAGCTCGTTTTTCTATCGATCTTTCGTAAACAGTTCGGCCAGGGAAGCAATCCAAAGCATTCCCGACACAGCTCGATAACGATAACTCGTTCCAAACAAACAGTTTTCGTCAAAAATTCATCAAGGACAAACGACTAAGGAAAAGATGAATATAACCATAGCTAAATCAATAAGTCAGGTGGATAAAGCCGTCCAGGCATCAGTTACATAAAAGTTCGGGAAATGGATAAAGTCATCCAAACCTTAAATACAAAAACACATGAGACAGATGATAAGGGAAAGAGGAGAGAATCAAGCCGCGGACTGCGTTTCACGCTCGGCAAGGAGGTTCGAAAGGGCTGGCGTACCCATATTCGATCCGGTCGGATCTACGATACCCAAGTTGGCCGCTGTCTCTTCGAGCGGCTCGTTACCAAGACTGGTGTCTATAGAGTCTGGCGACACGGGCGAGAAGACCAGCTCACCTCGGATCTCGGAGGCAATGCGCTCATACGCCTTGTCGTCGGCGTACTCGCTCTCTCAGCTTTTTAGCTTCGCCTCCTCGTCGTCGAGCGTTGGGCTGTCAAGTTTCCTCAGATCAACGATCATCGCAAGGTTGCCCTTGATTTGCCCCAGCTCGTTCTCATCGGTTTTGGCCTTCTCGAGCTTGGCCAGACCTTCCTCCACCTTGGCAAGGCGTTCCTGAAACTTAGCCGTCAGCTCTCGCCTCGCTTCCTTCTTCGCACGCTTGACCTTAGCGTTAAACAAGGCATCTTTGGCCTCGATACGCCTCTTAAGCAATGCCACCTCGGCGCTTTTGGCTCTCCTAGCCTCCTCGAGGCGAATGATCGAGGCGGAAACTTTGTCGACATCGGCACGAAGAACTATCTTCTCCTCTTCCAGCCTCGACACCCTGGTCATCGCCTCATCCAGCTTCCCCTTCGCCGCTGCGGTCTCGTTCCGAGCCTCGTCCAGGCGACGTTCGACCTTGGACAGGTCCGCCTCGTACTCAGCCATCAGCTCGTTGATGGCCGCTACAAACTGCAAGGAATAATACGCGTTAAACACTTGGTCGGAATTTGATAAAATAAGGAGAGTAAGCAGAACATACCTTGGTGCCGCGCTGCGCCATCGCGCCGTAAGACCTCGGTCTCCTCAGGTTCTCAGGAGGAGGAAGACGCGTGTTAGCATTGTTAACACGCGAGAACATCACCGCCGAGGCGTCTGGGTCGTCGACGATTAATTTGCGCGAAGCAGGATCTCTGGACGCCGGTTTGCGTTTCTTCTTAGGCGGCTCGTCTTTTTGAACAGCCACGCCTTTCCCCTTATCAGCGGCCGAACGTTTTCGGCCGGAATCGTGCTTCTGAAGCTGCGAAGCCGGGGGCCTCGACGACTTCGGAAGAGCCAAAATGGCGTAGTTGGAAGGAGTTTTACTTCGCGCCGCGGAGTCGTCTTTGGGCGCCTCAGGAGTGATTTCACCCAGTTCCACCTCGGGCGCCGCTTCTTTCTCGTTCGCCTCGACAACGTTCGCCCCCACAGCTCGGGACGCGCCCTCACCTTCAACGCCTCCTCGAAGGCTGTGGGTGAGGTCGACGTGAATAATTCATCAAAGTATCTAACTGCCACTCATTCAATTTCTTTTTCCGAGTTGACCCAAGTCCCCATTTTATTATATAACCCAATAATTCTGTTTCGCGCTCTCCTTTGTTTAACTTGGGCATGGTAAAATTTTGTATTTTCATCTCCTGCCTTAGCCCATTGAATACGACTTTTCTGTTGCCAGAATAGCTCTTCATCCTTATACGCTTCCTTTAGCTTTTTGGCAGCCTCAAGTAATTCCTCCTCTGTTTTTGTATCATCATTTTGAATTTCTTCTAGAACTCGTTTCATCTCTTCTATTTTTTCCTGACCATATGGTTTGTTATTTTTCCGCCACCTTGATATTTCTCTTCGGCAGTTCCGAATTTTATCCACAAATAACAGCTCTTCACCACCAAAATTAGAGTTCCAACCTCTGGAGATAGATTCCATTAATCCATCTTGTCTGATCCATCTTTTTTCAAATCTTAATTGTGATTTTTTCCTTGTAAGTTTATTCTCTATTGTAGCAATAATGGGTCTATGATCTGATCCAATCATTGCAAGGTATTCCACATACGAGTGTGAATAAATCTCATGCCAATTTTCATTTGCTAAAGCCCGATCTAATCTGCACCGAATAATTTTTCCATTTCTCCTACCTTTCCAAGATATTGTATTTCCTAAGCATGGAAATTTCTAGAAATCCGCAGTCCTTTATCATAAGGTTGAAAGATGTAAAAGTAGAAGCATGCCTTAAATTACCTTCTTGTTTTTCATTATTACTAGTAATCTCATTTAAATCACCAATCATAAACCAAGGTTCTGTTCGTGTAAGACTTATTCGTGTTAACCGTTCTCACACTTGATCCCGAGATTTAGGTATTGGATCCCCATAAATAAAGGAAAGACAAACTTTTGATCCTTGAACATATGCTTCAATGTCAATAATTCTATTATTTGAAAATAAAATTGTTACATTAAAAGCAGAATCATAAAATAAAGCAAGACCACCACTTGCACCAGACGGTTCAACCGTATACAATTTATTATAACCGAAATAAAATTGAAATTTTTGTAAAAAGAAAAATTCTTGCTTGGTTTCCGAAAGAAACAAAAATTCTGGTCTATGTTTCTTCCATACTTCCTGAAGATAGCTTATTGTCCACCTGTTTCCGAGTCCTTGACAATTCCGACTAAGAACTCTCATCACTTAATCAATATCTTATGGTTTAGGATCCATCTTCGGGTTTAAAGAGCCCTTTGGATCGTCCTTGTTTGCAGCTTCTCCACCACGGTTCAGAGATTTAGCCACATGTTTCTTCCTAGGAGACACCAATGTTTGAACCAATCGCTTTTTTGTGTTGCCACCAAGAAATTGCATGTTACCTGGTATTCTTCTTCCGAGCTTCTGGTTTACTGCGACCCCCTTCCTTAGCATCTCCTTCCTTCGAGACTATCGGCTCCATAGCCGCATCGACGGTTGTCATATTCTCGACCTCCTCATTATCGGTAGTCATCTCCTCAATCATCTGGATGACCGCTTCAGAGGGTTCAATAAATTCTCCTTCCTCGTGCTCCATTATCGCATCATTGTCAAATCCATCTTGTTCCCCCACGTCCTCCAACATACCGAGAATCCCACTTTGCATATGTTCCTCCGCATGAGCATCGGTTTTGCTCTCAGCTCCTGTAGCCTCCTCCTTCGATGGTGCATCATTTCCTGGTTCAGAAATAGTTGAGACCGCAATTGGTAAAGATACCATCGAATCATCATTGAGATTTGTGACAGAGTCTCTCTGTGTGTCACCGTCGTTGTCTTCAAAAGACAAGCTTTTCCGAGCAGATTTTCCTTTGGATTGCACCGTGTTATCTGATACTTCTTTCTCTTCTAGTTGCAACTTATCCTGACCGTCATCTATCCTTGGATACCACTCCTTGGGGTGCACATAGCCTGATGGTTTACCATACCGAGAGGAACCTTCACCAAATCGCTACTCTGATCGTGTTTTGTATTGTTTGAAGTTATCTACATAGTGGTGTTTACGCTGTCCACCACAGTAATCAGAGTTCTTTCCTTTGCCTTTATCTTGGCCGTTATAGGAGCCTCTGTGATTCCCACTTTTTGCCAACTCGCCGCTTCTAGCCTTGCCATTCACCGCAGCTGCTTTGCAAACAAATTTCCAGATAAAATTTTAGATAAAACCCAATTACAAAGGTTCCTTGGTAATCTTAACTATGTATTAGATTTCTGTCCTAAAATCAATAGGATAACAAAACCATTACATAGTCGTCTAAAGAAAAACCCAGTTCCTTGGACAAAAGAGCATACTGCACTAGTATAAAAAATTAAAAAACAAGTTCTTGAAATCCCTTGTCTGCACATAGCGGATCGAGATTTAAAAAAGATTGTAGAAACATATGCATCAGATGTAAGATATGGTGGTATTCTTAAACAAAAGAACATAGATGGTCGAGAAAGTATAATACAATTTACATCTTCGCATTGGAATGATACCCAAAGAAACTATTCTACTATTAAAAAAGAGATTTTAAGTATAGTACTATGTATACAAAAATTTCAAAGTGATCTTTTGAATACAATTTTTTTATTACGTATCGATTGCAAAAGCGCTAAAAATGTTTTACAAAAAGATGTTAAAAATCTTGCCTCAAAACAAATTTTTGCACGATGGCAAGCAATTTTACGTATTTTTGATTTTGATATAGAATATATTAAAGGAGATTCAAACTCTGTTCCAGATTTCTTGACAAGGGAATTTCTTCAAAACAGGTACGATGCCTTCGAGGAAGATTGATAAAGGAAAAGGCATATCCCTGGAACCAAACCCAGAAAAAACCTTAACCCCAAACACATCTCCACAGATAAAAACAGAACCCTGGATCTCCGTTACAAAAAAGAATGTGAAAAAAAAAGAAGAACATTCTGATTCTCTTCAAACTCCAGAGAAAATCATGGATCAAATTCTACAGCTACAAAAAGCCTTCGATTCAAAACAGGGGAAGGGTGATTCTTCTAAAACCCCCTCTTCAAAAAATGTTTTAAAATCCTCTGAGGTCCATTCAAAAATAATTTTACATGAAAATCAGACCTCTAAAATGCTTTCAAAACCTTCGAAAAATTCACAAATTATTCTGAAGGAGTTTCCACAAAACTCACCTTCTGAAACTTTTGAATAAACTATTTACCAAAACATTATAAATATTGAAAAAGAATTTTTGGTCAGCAACGACCCATTTTTAACAATCGAAAAATATTTTAGGAAAAAGATTTTT